>NC_053490.1:16969751-17242251 GCF_905171775.1 Rana temporaria
GGTTACTCTTTAAAGTGATTGTAAACCTTTTTTTTTATTATTACAAACATGTTATACTTACCTCCACTGTGCAGTTCGTTTTGCACAGAGTGACCCTGATCATTGTCTTCTGGGGCCCCCTGGCGGTGCTCACAGCTCCTCCTTGCATCTGTAAACCCCCTTCTGAGAAACGCTCTCCCTGGGGGTTACCCTGCGGGTGCGATCCCGAGTCCAGCATTTGTGTGCATAGACACAGAATTACGGACTCGGCCCACCCCCTGGTGCCCCGTCATTGGATTTGATTGACAGCAGTGGGAGCCAATGGCTGCGCTGCTATCAATCAATCCAATCAAGACCCGAGACAATGGGCAGAGAGGGTGTTCTCGTCTCTGCCGAGGGAACGAACAGGCTCAGGTGAGTAAAACGGGGTGGGGGGCTGGTCAGTGTCAGAAGTTTTTTTTTTGCATAGGATGTGTAGCGCTACCCCCAGAGGAGCCGCTGGTTAGATTTGGGACCGCATATTTAAGTTACCTCTGTGATGTGTCTAGGGGTGATGATGGTGTTGAGAGCAGTGACGGAATGTCCAGACAGTTGGTTGACGTTTTCAATGCTTTATTTTTGGTCCAACACGACCAACAGTCAACTTGAAGTAGATAGTATAGGTTGGTGAAAAGAGAATAAACTTCGCAGATTCAGGCTATGGATAGAGAAAGCAGTCCTGCCTCCAATAATTACACTTGTCACGTCGCCACTCCAGCCGGAGTGGGTAAAGTGCCCCTGGACAGACCCCTCTCACAGGCCTGGCAGCCACTTAGAACTTTTTGGGGAGGAACGGGTCTCTGCCACAGACCTGGCTCTATTGGAATTTAGGATTTGTAAGGGACCTCTGCCACAGGCCTAGTGCATCAAGAATGTGATTGGTAGAGCGAATCCTCCCCGTTGATGATCAGTCTGAATCTCCCTCAGGTGGACTTCTTGTCCTTGAGTCACCGACTGACAGTTTGCAGCATACAACCTGTCAGTGTCCGGCCACCCAGATCCCCGATGGTTCGTCTAAGCCCTATTGGATCACCTGCCTCCGATTTCACCTCAGACCGACTCCCCATCGAACAGCACAACTCGCTTGGGATCTTCTTGGTGAGGGATGGGGAACCCAGTCAATCACTGGGGTCCCTTTGCAGCATCAGTTGCTCCGGGCCATGAGGGCCCAGAGTCATGAACTCCGCGTAGCACGTGCGCCCCGGCCTGGTAGGCCATATCGCCAGGAGCCGTGATGTGCGCACACCTTAAAGGTGGGTGCCGCACCTGGAACCAGGAACCCGCGAAGAACCCCGAGCAATGGCCTCTGCCACAGAAATACCCCTCCCCAGCATGCTCCGCGAGGGAAACCTCCTCAAATTGGCTGCTGGGGAGAAGCGGCTCCGCCTGGACCCCTCTGGCGCCACCTGCCATCCAGAGATGAAACTGCATCTCTGGAGCACAGAATGACCCACAGAACAGTTCAGGACTGGCGACAGCCAAATTTAAATAAATCAAACATGGATGAGAGCAAATAAGTCTCTCATCCCACTAAATTTAACATAGCACCTGTACTGATAAGTACACAGGCGCTACTGATGCATTAGGGCTCTTTCACACGAGAGGCCCGTTGAGGTCTGCCTGCTAGTTTTTTAGGCGGACCTGAACGGGCGCTCCGTGGTCCTCTATGGAGCCGCAGATGTCAGTGGTGACATGCCCACTGACATCCGACCCGCTCCGATCCGCCAAAGTGTGACGGAGGAAAAACCTACTTTTACATCCGTCTGGCAGATCGGATCTGGTGAACGAGGACAGACGGTCCGTGTTCATCCGATCCCCCCATAGGGGAGAGCAGAGAAAAGACAGGGCGGTCCCTGCACAGTGTGCGAGGACCGCCCTGTCAAACGCCGGCTCAGCGGGGATCAACGGAGCGATCCCCGCTGAGCAAGCGGAGGTTCACGGGGCGGATCATTACTAATCCGCCCCGTGTGAAAGGGGCCTTAAGGTGAAAAAATACAAAGGTTTACAATCACTTTAACCACTTCCTGCCCGGTCAATAGCAAATTGTCCAGCAGGATAACACCTGCCAGGCGCTCGTGGGGGCGCGCATCGCGGCGATCGGTGGTGCGGTGTGTCAGTCTGACACCGATACACCGATCTCGGTAAAGAGCCTCTGGCAGAGGCTCTTTACCACGTGATCAGCCGTGTCCAATCACAGCTGATCACAATGTAAACAGGAAGACCTGCTCATCAGCTTTTCCTCACTCGCATCTGATAGACACTTCTGTCACTAGATGGCCGAGTATCTGGTGGCATTAGATAAGACAAGGGCAATGCAAGGACAGATTAGGAATGAATGGGGTGTCTCAGCCAATGGGCAGGGATTTTCTTGGGTCTCTTGGACTGCTGGGAGTACCTATATATTTGGGTGGTGTCAGGTGATCAGGGTTCTGTGTTCCTGGACAGCTGTCTGGGTGGACGTGTGTCGTATTGCCCCAGGCTGCTAGAGGCCATAAACTTAAAGGAGTTGTAAATAAAAAAAAGATTTGTTGCTGAAATTACTGTTTACAGGGTATAAACACATAATAGTTAACTGATTCCTTTTAAAACCGATTAAAAATAGATAAAAATCAATCATATAATGTACCTGTAGTTTCTAGTTTCGTTTTTGCATGTTGTTTCCTGCCTCTCTTATGTACAGAGCCACAGAGCCAATACAGGGCAGTGATGGTTTGGAAAATGAAACTGATTGGTGCTGAGTGGTTTTAGACACACAGTAATCACACCTCCTTGATTAGTGACCACAGAGAGAAAGCTCCCAGTACTGTGGTTATCAGGAAACAGACAACCAGGAAGTGTGGAGATCAGAGAAGAATTACAGCAACTTGCGAGCAAAAACGAACAATGAGGACATGAAAACAGCACTGCATTAAGGTAAAGGAAGCTATTAAGATAAAAAAAAAACTCCTTTACAAACCCTTTAAGGCCTATCCTGGGGACATCTGGCTGCTATGCTATCTGAGGGCCTATCCAGAAGCAAAAGAGCAGCATAGGGTTGGGACTGCAGTCCAACCAGAAGTAACAGTTCCTCCGTCTGGGGAAACCAGTTACAGTCGGAGGTAGAAGGAAAGCTGTCGCCACTAAGGAACCAACCATCTTTCTACTGGAGACCACTGTGAGTAAGCTGAGGCTAGTACCAGAACAGACTTCTCGCCAGCTGGGGACAGTGAAGAAGTGGGAAGGCTTCAGCAAGTGCCAAGTCAGGGACAGCAGAGGTAACGCTTGTGAAGGGCCAAGCCAGGGACCTGTTAGCAAGGGTGAAGCTTTAAGAGTATCTGTGAGTGCCAAGCTAGGGACCCAGCGGTGAAGCAGGGATGGTGCTTGAGGAAGATACTGACTGAGTGCTAGATTGGAATCCAGTGGCAGTGGATCAGTAAGTCTAGTATAAAGCCGCACTGAACAGGCTGCATTGATGGGCACCTGATTGGCACTGAACAGGCTGCATTGATTGGCACTGGTAAAGCTGAGCTTCATGGACAAAATGTGAGAAATAACGTATATATCATACAATCATTCCATAAACACATTCCACATACACTGCATACTGTATATCATTTGAGGAAAATATGCTCATAAAATAGTTTACTATTTGCCAAAAAATATATATATATATATATATATCCCCGGATTTCATTTTAAAAATCTGTTACCCTAATGTAAACAGAAGCTTGGTAATATTTTTTTTTTTCTCCTCTGATAGCGTGAGAAAAAAAAAAAGCTGATTGCCGTCTTCTGTTGAAGGGACATCGGTCCTGAAGCGGAAGAGGCACAGGCACCTCATCTGTGCCAACCAGTACTGCCTGCCAGTGCCACCTGTCAGTGCCCACAGTGCCATCAATCAGTGCCCACCAGTGAATATTAGTGTCACCAATCAGTGCAACCTATCAATGCCCAAGAGTGCTACCTATCAATGACCCCCAGTGGTGCCAATAAGTGCCATCAAGCAGTGCTGCCTATCGGTGTCACTTACCAGTGCCCATTACTGCCACCCATCAGTGCCCATCAGTACCACCCATCAGTGGCAGCTATCAGTGCCACCCATCAGTGCCACCTATCAATGCCCTTCAGTGCCACCCATCCATGCCACCCAACTGTGCCACCTATCAATGCCCTTCAGTGCCACCCAACTGTGCCACCTTTCAGTGCCCACTAGTGCCGCCTTATCAGTGCCGCATATTAGTGCCCATCACTAATGTATAAAGTTTTGAAAACAGGTAATTTTTCTCTTTCATTGATGTACTTTGATGAGGCTGCCCTCGTCAGCGTACATCAATAAAAGAGAAAAATGACCTGTTTGCAAAATTTTATAACAAAATATAAAACATTTTTTTTTTTTTTAAATGTTCATTTTTTTTTTTTTTAACCACTTCCATACCGGGCACTTACGCACCTTCCCGCCCAAGCCAATTTTTTTGTAAATAAGTACGTTTTCTCTTTCAATTACGGGCACTGATATGGTGGTACTGATGGGCACCGATGAGATGGCACTGATGGACATCGATGAGGTAGTACTGATGGGCACCGATGAGGTGGCACTGATTGGCGGCGCTGGTATGCGGCACTGATGGGCACTCATAAGCGGCACTGATGGGCACTCATAGGTGGCACTGGGCACTCATAGGTGGCACAGATGGGCACTCATGGGCGGCACGTATGGGTGGCACTGATGGGTACTTATGGGTGGCACAGATGGGCACTGATAGGTGGGCACTGGGCATGGATGGGCACTGTGGGATGGCACTGATAGACACTGTGGGGTGGCACTGATGGATCCATGTTGCCAGTCAGTGCCCATTTGTGGGCACTGATTGGCATCTTTTTTTTTTACTGACTTTTTTTTTTTTATTGCCCCCTTTTTTTTTTTTTTTGCCCTTTCCTTGGTGGTCCAGTGTGGCGACCTGAGGGGGGGCTGTGCTGATAAACAATCAGCGCAAACCCCCCCGGTCAGGAGAGCCGCCGATCGGCTCTCCTCTACTCTCCTCTGTCAGACGCGAGTGAGGAAGAGCCATCAACGGCTCTTCCTGTTTACATCGTGATCAGCCGTGATTGGACACGGCTGATCACGTGGTAAAGAGCCTCCGCCAGATGCTCTTTACCGAGATCAGAGATGCAGGGTGTCAGTGGGCGTGCGCGGGCATGAAATCCTGCAGGACATCAATAGACGTCCAGTCAGGATTTCAGAACCACTTCCCGGACGTCAATCTGTTATTGACCGGGCGGGAAGTGGTTAACAAATAATAAAAAACGCAGAGGTGATCAAATACCAAAAAAAGAAAGCTCTATTTGTGGGGAAACAACGATGAAAATGTCATTTGGGTACAGCGTTACATGACCGCACAATTGGCGTTCAAATAGCGAGAGCGCTGAAAGCTGAAAATTGGTCTGGGCAGGAAGGGGGTTTAAGTGCCCAGTAAGCAAGTGGTTAAGGTTCAGAGGGGCAGATTCACAAAGCGAGTACGCCGGCGTATCTACTGACACACCGGCGTACTTTCAAATTTCCCGCGTCGTATCTTTAGTTTGAATCCTCAAACCAAGATACAAAGGCATCTGGGTTCGATCCGACAGGCGTACGGCTTCGTACGCCTTCGGATCGTAGGTGCAATACTTCGGCGCCCGCTGGGTGGAGTTTGCGTCGTTTTCCGCGTCGGGTATGCTAATTATCTTTTTCCGTCGATCCACGAATGTACGCGCGTCTGTCGCATTCTCTTACGTCGTCGCTAGTTGGCTTTTCCCGGCGTATAGATTTAGGGCCAGATTCTCAAAGGCGTTACGACGGCGCAACACCATTAGCGCCGTCGTAACTCCTCATCTGGCCCCGGGTATCTATGCGACTGATTCTTAGAATCAGTTGCGCATAGATACCCATTAGATCTGACATGCGTAAGGCTGTTACGCTGTCAGATCTTAAAAGTAATTTTTTTTCCCGCCGCTAGGTGTCGCATCGTCGTTTTCCCCGTCGTCTATGCAAATGAGGTAAGTACGCGAGATTCCCGAACCTACGCGCGTCCGACGCTGAGAATTTACGTTGTTTCCGTAGCGTACGCGACGCGTAAGGTTGCCCCTGCTATTAGCAGGGGCAACCAATGTTAACTATGGCCGTCGTTCCCACGTCGAAGTTTAAAAAAAAAAACGTTGTTTGCGTAAGACGTCCGTGAATGGCGCTGGACGCCATTTACGTAAACGTCTAAGCAAATGACGTCGGGGCGACGTCATTTAGCGTAATGCACGTCGGGTAATTTACCCGACAGAGCATGCGCAGTACGCTCGGCGTGGGAGCGCGCCTAATTTAAATGGTGCCCGCCCCATTTGAATTTGGCGGGCTTGCGCCGAGCGAATTAACGATACACCGCCGCAAGTTTACAGGTAAGTGTTCTGAGAATCAGGATGTAAACCTGTAAACCTGCGGCGGTGTAGCGTACAGCACATACATTACGCTGCCCAGGAGCAACGTTAATGTATGAGAATCTGGCCCAAAGCTGCTATTTTGCGGCGTATAGATAGACTTGCCATGTTAAAGTATGGCCGTCGTTCCCGCGTCGAATTTAAAAAAAAATAATTTATGCGTAAGTCGTCCGTGAATAGGAAAGGACGTAACTCACGTCGAAGTTCTAAAAATGACGTTGGTGCGACCTCATTTCGCGCAAAGCACGGCGGGAAATTTCAAAACGGAGCATGCGCATTTCAATTGGCGCGGGGACGCGCTTCATTTAAATGAATCACGCCCCCTACCCGCCCAATTTGAAATACGCGCCGAGAAATACACTACGCCGCCGTAACTTACGGCGCGAAATCTTCCTGGATTCGACTTAGAGCCAGGTAAGATACGGCGGCGTAGCGTATCTCTGATACGCTGCGCCAGGGCAATTCTATGTGAATCTAGCCCAGATTATCTTACAATCGCTTGCAAAGCGGTATTTTTCGTACAATTTTCTGATCGTGTGTGTGGGCCATAAGGAGGATTGTACAATCTGATTGTGTAATGTGTATGGTCAGCCTTACACACCCCTGGCAAAGGTATAATAACCATTAATGTTTTCAGAATACAATATTTTAATGTGAAATAGTCTGAAAAGATCCTTTGCCCTGTAGATTTCATCCAGCAGTGACATGTGGAAGTACAGACTGTAAATCTGGGCGGTCAGCAAAGATTGGAATGTCTTTAGAAATTTCTGCAGCTCCAGCAGGAGGCCATTGTACACCCAGCCCCTCCTCCTCCAGTCCCCAGCAACCGTGCAGAGTCCCTAACAACCGGACACTTCCATGTCTGGACAGAGCGCGTGTGCTGTGCAATGTACAGAGTGGTATGTAGCTTTATGGATTATAGTATATTCAGGACATAGAGACATTGTGTGGGGGGATCTATAGAGATCAGGTATACTAGACATTATATGGGGATCTATAGAGATCATAATGTATACTGGGCATTGTGTGGAGGAGCTATAGAGATCATACTATATACAGGACATTATATGGGGGATCTCAAAAAATCATAATGTATACTAGACATTGTGTGGGGATCTATAGAAATCATAATGTATACTGGGCATTGTATGGGGGATTTATAGAGATTATACTATATGCAGGACATTGAATGGGGGGATCTATAGAGATCATAATGTGTACAGGGCATTGTACAGGATATCTATAGAGATCATAATGTATACTGGGCATTGTATGGAGGAGCTATAGAGATCATACTATATACATGACATTATATTGTGATCTATAGAAATCGTAATGTATACTGGACATTGTATGGGGATCTATAGAGATCATAATGTATACTGGACATTGTATGGGGATCTATAGAGATCATAATGTATACTGGGCATTGTATGGGGGATCTATAGAAATCATAATGTATACTGGACATTGTATGGGGATCTATAGAGATCATACTATATACATGACATTATATTGTGATCTATAGAAATCGTAATGTATACTGGACATTGTATGGGGATCTATAGAGATCATAATGTATACTAGACATTATATGGGGATCTATAGACATCATAATGTATACTGGACATTGTATGGGAATCTATAGAGATCATAATGTATACTGGGCATTGTATGGGGGGATCTATAGAGATTATAATGTATACTGGGCATTGTATGGGGATCTATAGAGATTATAATGTATACTGGGCATTGTATGGGGGATCTATAGAGATCATAATGTATACAGGACATTATATGGGGATCTATAAAAATCATAATGTATACTAGACATTGTATGGGGATCTATAGAGATCATAATGTATACTGGACATTGTATGGGAATCTATAGAGATCATAATGTATACTGGGCATTGTATGGGGGATCTATAGAAATCATAATGTATACTGGACATTGTATGGGAATCTATAGAGATCATACTATATACAGGACATTATATGGGGATCTAGAAAAATCATACTGTATACTGGACATTGTATGGGGATCTATAGAGATCATAATGTATACTGGACATTGTATGGGGATCTATAGAGATCATAATGTATACTGGGCATTGTATGGGGGATCTATAGAAATCATAATGTATACTGGGCATTGTGTGGGGATCTATAGAGATCATAATGTATACTGGGCATTGTATGGGGATCTATAGAGATCATAATGTATACAGGACATTATATGGGGATCTAGAAAAATCATAATGTATACTGGACATTGTATGGGGATCTATAGAGATCATAATGTATACTGGACATTGTATGGGGATCTATAGAGATCATAATGTATACTAGACATTATATGGGGATCTATAGAAATCATAATGTATACTGGACATTGTATGGGGATCTATAGAGATCATAATGTATACTGGGCATTGTATGGGGGATCTATAGAAATCATAATGTATACTGGGCATTGTATGGGAATATATAGAGATCATAATGTATACTGGGCATTGTATGGGGGATCTATAGAAATCATAATGTATACTGGACATTATATGGGGATCTATAGAGATCATAATGTATACTGGACATTGTATGGGGATCTATAGAAATCATAATGTATACTGGACATTGTATGGGGATCTATAGAGATCATAATGTATACTGGGCATTGTATGGGGGATCTATAGAAATCATAATGTATACTGGGCATTGTGTGGGGATCTATAGAGATCATAATGTATACTGGGCATTGTATGGGGATCTATAGAGATCATAATGTATACAGGACATTATATGGGGATCTAGAAAAATCATAATGTATACTGGACATTGTATGGGGATCTATAGAGATCATAATGTATACTGGACATTGTATGGGGATCTATAGAGATCATAATGTATACTAGACATTATATGGGGATCTATAGAAATCATAATGTATACTGGACATTGTATGGGGGATCTATAGAAATCATAATGTATACTGGGCATTGTATGGGAATATATAGAGATCATAATGTATACTGGGCATTGTATGGGGGATCTATAGAAATCATAATGTATACTGGACATTATATGGGGATCTATAGAGATCATAATGTATACTGGGCATTGTATGGGGGATTTATAGAGATTATACTATATGCAGGACATTGAATGGGGGGATCTATAGAGATCATAATGTGTACAGGGCATTGTACAGGATATCTATAGAGATCATAATGTATACTGGGCATTGTATGGGGGATCTATAGAGATCATACTATATACAGGACATTATATGGGGATCTAGAAAATCATAATGTATACTGGACATTGTATGGGGATCTATAGAGATCATAATGTATACTGGGCATTGTATGGGAGATCTATAGAAATCATAATGTATACTGGGCATTGTATGGGAATATATAGAGATCATAATGTATACTGGGCATTGTATGGGGGATCTATAGAAATCATAATGTATACTGGACATTATATGGGGATCTATAGAGATCATAATGTATACTGGGCATTGTATGGGGGATTTATAGAGATTATACTATATGCAGGACATTGAATGGGGGGATCTATAGAGATCATAATGTGTACAGGGCATTGTACAGGATATCTATAGAGATCATAATGTATACTGGGCATTGTATGGGGGATCTATAGAGATCATACTATATACAGGACATTATATGGGGATCTAGAAAATCATAATGTATACTGGACATTGTATGGGGATCTATAGAGATCATAATGTATACTGGGCATTGTATGGGGGATCTATAGAAATCATAATGTATACTGGGCATTGTATGGGAATATATAGAGATTATAATGTATACTGGGCATTGTATGGGGGATCTATAGAGATCATAATGTATACTGGGCATTGTATGGGGGATTTATAGAGATTATACTATATGCAGGACATTGAATGGGGGGATCTATAGAGATCATAATGTGTACAGGGCATTGTACAGGATATCTATAGAGATCATAATGCCCAGTATTCTGGGCATTATTAGGGGGGATTTATAAGATTATACTGCATACAGGACATTATATGGGAGATGTATATAGATCATATTGTATTCCGGGCATTGTATGGGGGATTTATAGATATTATACTATTATACAGGACATTGTGTGGGGGGAATCTATAGAGATCATAATGTATACTGGCCATTGTATTGGAATTTATAGAGATTATACTGCATACAGGACATTGTATGGGGGATTTTTAAAGATCACATTGTATACCGGGCACTGTATGTGGGATTTATAGAGAATATACTGTAGCGCCCCCTTACTTTCAGTATGGGCACTACGCTGAAGTTAGTGGGGAATGGGAGAGTTATTTTGCTCCCATTCACAATTTTATTTAAATTGTGACTTCTGTCGTTCCAGAAAGGTCCACTGGGTCAGTCTGTGCTCCAGGAATGTGGTACCATCCCTGACCAGCAGTTGGCACCAGAGGGGTTCTGGCAGAGCAAGCTTTCCCCAGCAGCCAATTAGAGAAGTTTCTTCCTCGCAAGGCATGCTGGGGAGGGGTATATCTGGGACAGGTGTCATGTGTTCTAAAATCTTTGCGGGGTCCCGGTTCCAGGTGCGGCACCCGCATCCATGGACCCCGCCAGCGCGGCCCACCAGGCCAAAATTGCAGAGTACCCAAACCCTAATCCGGAGGTAAAATGGGACTCCAGAAATCTACTGGGTTCCTGGTTCTATTGAGAGGATTTCAGGCTGAGTACCATCCGATTCGGGGATCTGGTGACCGGAATGCTGACAGGTACGCTTTGCTGTCAACCTATGCTAAAAATCCACTGGGAGGATTCGCTCTGTTCATCCATCTAGCTCACCTAAAGTAATCGGCCTGTGGCAGAGGCCCCTAGAGCCAGGTCTGTGAGAGAGATCTGTTCCTCCCAGAAAATCCTAAGTGACACTTCGGCTGCCAGGCTTGTGAGAGGGGTCTGTCCGGGGGCACTTTACCCACTCCGTCTGAGAGTGGCGACGAGTTATAACTTGGTACTCTATTGAGCAAGGGCTGCTCAACTAATATTCAGGCCTGATACCGCAAGGTTCTTCTTTTCCTTCATCAACCTGTTCTTCCCACTTAATGTTGATGTTGGCGTGTTGGCCTGGAAATAAAGCATTGGAAAAACCTTTATTCACTGTCTGCTCACTGTTTTGGCTCACTGCTATCACCCCTAGACACATTGCCGGGTAACTTAAACACTTAAGCCCCGGACCAATATGCTGCCTAAAGACCCAAGGGGTTTTTACAGTTCGGGACTGCGTCGCTTTAACAGACAATTGCGCGGTCGTGCGACGTGGCTCCCAAACAAAATTGGCGTCCTTTTTTCCCCACAAATAGAGCTTTCTTTTGGTGGTATTTGATGACCTCTGCGGTTTTTATTTTTTGCGCTATAAACAAAAATAGAGCGACAATTTTGAAAAAAATTCAATATTTTTTACTTTTTGCTTTAATAAATATCCCCCAAAAACATATATAAATTTTTTTTTTCCCCTCAGTTTAGGCCGATACGTATTCTTCTACCTATTTTTGGTAAAAAAAAATAGCAATAATCATTTATCGGTTGGTTTGCGCAAAATTTATAGCGTTTACAAAATAGGGGATAGTTTTATTGCATTTTTATATTTTTTTATTTTTTTACTACTAATGGCGGCGATCAGCGATTTTT
Organism: Rana temporaria; assembly: GCF_905171775.1. Classification (NCBI taxonomy): domain Eukaryota; kingdom Metazoa; phylum Chordata; class Amphibia; order Anura; family Ranidae; genus Rana; species Rana temporaria. The sequence continues at coordinate 16,981,916 of NC_053490.1, forward strand.
TTCGTGACTGCGACATTATGGCGGACACTTCGGACAATTTTGACACATTTTTGGGACCATTGTCATTTTCACAGCAAAAAATGCATTTAAATTGCATTCTTTATTGTGAAAATGACAGTTGCAGTTTGGGAGTTAAACACAGGGGGCGCTGTAACATTTAGTGTTCACTTAGTGTGTGTTTACTACTGTAGGGGGGTGTGGCTGTAGGACTGACATCATCGATCGAGTCTCCCCTTTAAAAGGGATGACTCGATCGATGCGCCGCCATAGTGAAGCACGGGGAAGCCGTGTTTACACACGGCTCTCCCCGTTCTTCAGCTCCGGGGAGCGATCGCTCCAGGGCGGCTATAAACGAATAGCCGCGCCGTCGTCCCGGATCGCTCCCCGAGGCTTACCAACCGCCGCATGTAGCGGGGGGGGGGTCCCGATCGGACCCCCCACCCACGTCAAGCAGAGCACGTACAGGTACGTTGATGTGCCTGTCCGTGCCATTCTGCTGACGTATATCTACATGAGGAGGTCGGCGAGTGGTTAATACGTTGATCCCAAAACAATCAGCGGCTCCTCCGGGGGTAGCGCTACAATACTATATACAGGACATTGGATTGGGGGATCTATAAATATCATAATGTATACCGGGCATTGTATGGGGGATCTACTGTATAGAGATCATACTATATACTGGGCATTGTTTGGGGATTTGTAGAGGTTATACTATATGCAGGACACTGTATGGGGGATCTATAGAGATTTTAGTATACACAGGACATTGTATGGGAGATCTATAGAGATTATAGTGTAGCAAAGTCCTGGGCCCCTTGAGGCCTAATGGTGACCTCCAGAATAAGGGACAGCGGACATCCTTCTGTGTAGAGAAGACACTTTTTGGATGCAAAGAGGTTTATTGTCTCTTGAGCAAAATTGTGGGAGAGAGGGTTAGGACCAGGACACCCTTAGTTAGATGCAATGATAACTGTCAGACTCCGAGACTTCTATAGGTAGACAGCAATACAGGTGAAGGCCTCCAGCCGGACACCGCCTCTGTATAAGTAGGACCGAAGTCTCATATGGCAACAATCTTGTAGCAGTTACTAACAGTATTTGTATTCAACTATTGGCAACACAAACAGTTCTCCTTACTCCATAGTCACTCACTATGAATCTTTACTCAACGAACTTCCAGTCTTTCACTAGACTTTGGATCCAATAGCCACTGGATCCCCTGAACTCTTCCACTTTCGCACTCAGTATCCTTCTCAAGCGTTACCCCCGCTTCCCTGCTGGGTCCCTGGCTTGGCACTCACAGATACTCCTCAAGTGTTACCCCCGCTTCCCTGCTGGGTCCCTGGCTTGGCACTCACAGATACTCTTCAAGCGTCACCCCTGCAGACACGCTAGGTCCCTGGCTCGGCACTCACTGATGCTCCACAAGTGTCACCTCTGCTGTCCCGCTGGGTCCCTGACTTGGCAGTTGCTAAAGTTTTCCCACTTCTTCACCGTCCCCGGCTGGTGAGATGTCTGCTCTGGTACTGTCCTCAGCTTACTCACAGTGGTCTCCGGTAACAAGGTGGATAGTCCCTTATTGGCGACAGCCCCTTCTACCAGCTGGTTACCCGGCCGGCGGAACCGCTACTTCTGGTTGGACTACAAGCCCACAGTCCCAATCCTATGCTGCTTCTCTTGCTCCTGGATAGGCCTCAGGCAGCCAAGCAACCAGACATCCCCGAGACAGGCCTCAGGCTTCCGGCCTAGCAGCCTGGGCAGCATAACACATGTCCACTCAGACAGCCGCTGGGTAGCACAGAACCCTGATCACCTGACTCCACCCAAATAAATAGGTGCTCCAAGTGTAGTGATCTAGATGTAGGTATATTGTGTCCAGTTAGATAATTGATATCTTAGATGTTAGTATGATGACTATAAATTAAGTTGTTTCGCAGCAACACACCGATTCTCCGGAGAACGCAAATTTAATTAACTTCCAATAACATACAAAGTCCAAAGTCCACAGACGATACAAAGATCCAACAGAGTATTTCAGAATCCCATCTTTTCCTAGACCTGTGCAATATTCATCATAGAGAGACAAAACAGAATGCCAGCTTGACTGCCTCAAATGCTGGTCTCACACCCGAGGGAGTGGTTCTCTGAATGAATGGAAACTTCCCCAAGTCTAATTATGTAAGGAAGTTTTAGGCCATCTCACACAACTAGTCTTAGATAAGATTAACACATCAAAAGGGTCTTCAGCTGTTCCTTTGATCTGTGTTTTACCACTAACCCATTTGGTCAGCAAACACCTTTTGATGTCTAACCTTGAATCCCTGTATGTCACACATATATACTGTGCCTTACATATACCACAATATTTTACAATACCTACATATCTATATTAATATTACAACACCAAGCAGGCCAAGGGACCAAGAAAATCCCTACCCATTGGCGGAGACACCCTATTCATTCATAATCTGTCCTTGCTATGCCCTTTTCTTATCCAATATCACCAGTTATTATGCTACCTAGTGAAAGAAGAGAGAAGTGCAGCAATTACAGAATTAGGGGGAAATCAATTGATCTCACAATTTACCAAGGAAACGATTGCCTGGCAACTACATTTTATAGCAGCCCTGCCTAAACATCAGGGTGCTACATCAGTGTACACAGGACATTGTATGCTATTGTATGGGTGATCTATAGAGATCATATTGAAAACCGAGCATTGTATGGGTGTAGCAACCGCTGAGAGCCAGGCTGGGTTGAATCTTGGTCAGGGATGAGTGACTCAGGGAGCCTGGATGACTCATCAAGCAGCACCTCTGGTAACTCCTCCCGTTCTCTGGAACCTTGGAGAAGCTTCCAGAAGTAGAGGGTGGAGTTTAGGAGGAGCTGCTTGGAGTATTGACGAGAGCCCCAGCCAATCCCCAGCAGAGTCGGAGAGCAGGGCAGAGCACCTCTTAAATACTCATGGGTCATGCCAGCAGGGGCAGTCAGGTGGAAGATCTAGATAGAGTGCTGAGGAGGTGGTTGTGGCCCTTGAGGGTAGCCCCTAGTCTGAGGGGGGGGGGTGACCACGGGCCTGGGGCTCGGGTGCTGGAGGGACCCACCACAACACACAGAGGAATCCTTGCCTGGATGCATGGGAGCAAGTGTGAGGACAGCAGAAGAGAGAATCCTTCGGGAGGGCTCCTGAGAGTTAGTCTGGGAGGACTGGTGAGTGTCAGTCTGGAAGGCTGGGGAACGTCAGTCTGGAGGACTGGGAGCATCAGATAGGAGGACTGTGGTGAAGTAGCCAGGAGGGCTAGTGAAAGGAGGACTGGCAGGGCCTAGAGAGGTGGTGCTGGGACCAGTAACCACAGGGTGAAGTGCATTAAATGTGTTAGTGGTGTCACATCCTACAAGTATAGGGGCGTTGAGTCCATGTCTGTAATGGGACAGTGCTACCGTTTTTTACACAAAGACACCTCTGGTGATTCTGCAAGCACATGCTGGAGTAAGGAAAGGAGCTGTATATACAGTAGTACTGTAAATATTAGAAGTTGTCTCTGAAGATGTTTCAAAGTCAAGTGGGCATCCCATAGTACCCCTATTCCCCATCCGAGTTTTATCCCCTCAATAACATTTCAAAAACAAAGTTTGGAAATTTGGTGTGCCTGTCTGTGCAGGGTGGGGGATCCCATCGGGGTCTAGACTTGACTGCAGTTCGTCGTTGTAACCGACTTGAGTGGGCAAATGCTCACAATCGATGGCATCTGGCACTTTGGAGAGGTGTTTTCTTCATTGATAAATCCCGGTTTTTACTATACAGGGCAGATGGCAGACAGCCCGTATGGCATTGTGTGGGTGAACGGTTTGCTGATGTCAACGTTGTGGATGGAGTGGCCCATTGTAGCGGTGGGGTTATGGTATGGGCAGGCATATGCTATGGACAATGAACATTTATTGTTATTTATTGATGGCATTTTGAATGCACAGAGATACCGTGATGAGACCCTGAGGCCCATTGTTGTGCCATTCATCCACGACTATCACCTAATGTTGCAGAATGATAATGCACAGCCCCAGGGCCGTCTTAATAACATCATGGGCCCCTGGACAAAGTAATGCTCTGGGGCCCCTACAATGGAGACAGTGCAGGTAAACAGAAATCAAGTAGGTAGGAGGTAGGGGATATCTAGGGTGTAGAGGGGTCAGAGCGCTGGGGGGATATCTGGGGTGTGGAGGGGTCAGAGTGCTGGGGGGATATGTGGGGTGTAGAGGGGTCAGAGTGCTGGGGGGATATGTGGGGTGTAGAGGGGTCAGAGTGCTGGGTGATATCTGGGGTGTAGAGGGGTCAGAGTGCTGGGGGGATATCTGGGGTGTAGAGGGGTCAGAGTGCTGGGGGGGTATCTGGGGTGTAGAGGGGTCAGAGTGCTGGGGGGGTATCTGGGGTGTAGAGGGGCGGCCCAAATTTTGGTGCAGCCCGGGCTCAAGGACCAGCTGCTTTGGGGGAAAGGGCAGGGGCCCCCATGCAGCTGGGGCCCCTGGGCAGTGCCCAGGTGTGCCCTCTCATTAAGAGAGCCCTGCACGGCCCCATGTTGCAAGGATCTGTACACAATTCCTGGAAGCTGAAAACATCCCAGTTCTTGCATGGCCAGCATACTTCCCGGACATGTCACCCATTGAGCATGTTTGGGATGCTCTGGATCGGCATATACAACAGCGTGTTCCAATTCCTGCCAACATCCAGCAACTTCGCACAGCCATTGAAGAGGAATGGACCACCATTCCACAGGCCACAATCAACAACCTGATCAACTCTATGGGAAGGAGATGTGCTACACTGCTTGAGGCAAATGATGGTCACACCAGATACTGACTGGTTTTCAGGGAAATTGTATGGGATATGTAGATATTGTGGTATATACAGAGTATGATATAAAGATTAATGACATAGGAGGGAACCATAGATCCTGTACTGTATACAGGGCATTGTATAGCAGGGTATACAGCATACAGATTATTATACAGAGACTCATATGGGGGACCTATAGAGATAACATCATATACAGTTCAGAGACCTTTCTAGTGGTTGTATTATATATAAGAGATCCCTGTGTGTAGGGTACATACTCTGTGTTCCTCTCATACTATATGTGCTCTCTAAATGGCAGGTCTGGCTCCATGATGTGATCTGTGCATCAAGTAAAGATTCCTCCCATAATTCTGCACAGCAGGTGATCGGTAAGTATTGGACCCCATCTTCATTTTATACCGTCCCATTATAAGAACGATATATCTTGTTAGCTGGATGTGGTGTGACAATCCTGCATAGGTGAGCGACAATATTTATTTCTGCTGAAATTCTGATTGGGAACCTATGGGGGAAGAAGGGATGCATAGCGAGGTGAGGGGACATTGTTATGTGTGACACATGGGGGGGGGGGGATTGTATTATGTGTGACAAATGGGGAGGTAAGGGGGACTGTATGCGTGACACATGGGTGGGTGATGAGACAATATTGTGTGACACATTGGGGATGTGAGGAGATGGTATTATGTGTGACATGAGGGGACATTATTATGAGTGACACGTGGGGAGGCGAGGGTACGATATTATGTGTATAGATGAGTCTTGCTATAAAAAGTGCATAAAACACAGGGCAACTAACGCTGTGAATGCCAATGTAATAGTGTACCAACGTCATTACATTATTATGTGTGACTCATGGAGACGTGAGGGGACATTATTATGTGTGACACATGGGGATATGAGGAAACATCATTATGTGTGACACTTGGGGATGTGAGGGGACGTTATTATGTGTAACACATGGGGAGGTGAGGGGACATTCTTATGTGTGACACACGGGGAGGTAATGGGATATTATTTTGCTTGACATATGGGAATATGAGGGAACCTTATTATGTGTGACACATGGGGATTAGGGTGCCCACGTGTCCCGGTTTGCCCGGGACTGTCCCGCAATTGACATGTCTGTCCCGGGTCCCGGGCACCTTCATTCTGGGACAATACAATGTCCCAGAATGAAACAGAGGACACAGCCACTCCCTACTAACTAATAAGTACATTTCCGGAACTAGTTGCTAGGGCCAGCGCTGCCTGGCGTCTTGCAACCAGTGACAATTTACTCTCAGACAGTGAAACCAGGAGCGAGGCCTGCGCCTAGTGTGGCACTGCTGTCCCCACCCACCTTGGCACCTCCTCCTTTTTCGGCGGTAAGCAGCAGGGACTGGTGTGATCTTCACTCTCCAGATAGTGACACCACTCCTTTCCTTCTACGCACGTGGCTCATGCATAGGAAGTGACAGCAGACGGCAGGCTATGAGTGGCAAGCGGCACTGCATCTGGTGGCAGGCTATGGGTGGCAAGCGGCACTGCATCTGGTGGCAGGCTATGGGTGGCAAGCGGCACTGCATCTGGTGGCAAGTGGCACATTCACCTGACAAATAACCCGCCGCCAAATTCCCCATCTACCCCGAGACTACATTCACCCCCCCCCCCCCCCCGCCCCTCATCTTTTTTGGGGGAATGGTAAGAGAGGGGGTGTGTCCCTGAATGGCAGTTTGCAAATGTGGTCACCCTAAGCCCATTCACACCTAGGCGTTTTGTCGCCTGTAGCGCGACGCTCACAAACGCCAGAGGGACCAAAATACATTAAAGTCTATGGGGATGGTTCACATCTGAACGCTGATGCGCCTGACGCCCATCGCCTGTAGCCAAAAAAAGTTCCGGACCCTTTTTTGTCGCGCGTATCGGGCGGTTTGGGCGTATTTGAGCGTTTCCATTTCCCATAGAAAGTAATGGAAACGCTCGATTCAAGCGACTTGCGCGACAACGGGCGTTTGCTACGGGCGTTTCGTCGCTTTAATCAATAGAACTTGTCGCCCATGTAGAAGATTAAAAAAATCTACCAACATAGCAACAAGTGATGAAAAGATGATAGTTTTTCCTATTGGCTAAAATAAAAAACGTCAAAGTACAAAAACGTCGGACAACGCTGTATGCAAACGCGCAAATAAGCATGAATACGCGCGACAAAACGCCGGAAAAAAACGCTGAAAAAAACGCAGAATGACCGACGCTCAGGTGTGAGTGCAGCCTAATGGGGATGTGACGGGTCATGGGAAGTTATTATGTGCAACACATGGGGAGGTGAGGGGGATATTATTATGTGTTACACGGGGAGGTAAGGTGATGTTATTACATACTTGCCAACTGTCCCGTTTTTAACGGGACAGTCCCGTGAAATAGGACCTAGTCCCGGCTAATTTAGCCTGCCGGGACTTGTCCCGGCTAGTGGGAAAGGCAGGTGCCGCATCCGAACTTGTGATCACGTTCATTGCCCCCTACGTCTGCCGCCCACTGACCCGCTCGCAGCTAGGGGTGTAACGGATCGTCACCGATCCGTGATCCGAACGGGCCACCCCGTTCGGATCGGCACACCCCGCGATCCGCGGAGCGCTCCGGAGCCTAGGCCTAGGAAAGTCCCCGGCTTCGGCCTAGCTCCGGAGCGATCTTGCTCCACCCAGTCTGCTTGCCAGAGCCCAGCGTGACACGCCTCCCCGCCTCCCCGGGGAGGCGTGACACGCTGTGCACTGGGCTCTGGCAAGCCGACATGGAAAGGGAATAGTAGCAGAGAAGCACTAGTGTGAGAGGAGGAGGGGGGGAGGGGAGAGCACATTTCACGGGTGGATTAAAGAGGAAGCAGGTGAGGCTGTTTGGGACTTGTTAAAAGTACAATCTTGATGTTTTTACAGCTATATATAATTATATATATATGTATATATATATATGTATATATATATATATATATACATATGTATATATATATATATATATATATATATATATATATATATATAGCTGTAAAAACATCAAGATTGTACTTTTAACAAGTCCCAAACAGCCTCACCTGCTTCCTCTTTAATCCACCCGTGAAATGTATGTGTGTGTGTGTGTGTGTGTGTATATGTGTATATATATATATATATATATATATATATATATATATATATATATATATATTACACACACACACATTTTTTTTTTTTTGCGCTGATCCGAAAATGATCCGATCCGTGACTCCTGATCCGAGGATCGATCCGATCCGTGAGTTTTTTGATCCGTTACACCCCTACTCGCAGCACTGTCCACATCCCCCGCACGGCTCCCGCTGTATCCATACCAGGACTAACCTCCTCCCCATGTGCCCGCCCACAACCCCCTGTGCCGCCAATCTGTGCCTGGAAAGGGGTGTGGGCGGGAGATTTCAAAGCAGCCAGACCAGTGACACCGATCTAATGTCGCTGCACACAGTCTCCTCCAGCCTCCTCTGTGCCCCAGCAGCAGTCAGTGAGGCCTGGAGGATAAGGACGATCTGCCAGGGAGCTGCTGGAAGAAGCAGCAGAGGCGAGCACCTCCCGGATCAATAAGGTACTTGGCACCATACACGGACACAGATGGACCTATCTTTAGATACAGACAGGGCTAGGGATCTCACAGCCACTCCCTCTCTCTCTCTGCCTCATCCCTCTCTCTCTCTGCCCATCCCTCTCTCTCTCTGCCCATCCCTCTCTCTCTGCCCATCCCTCTCTCTCTGCCCATCCCTCTCTCTCTGCCCATCCCTCTCTCTCTGCCCATCCCTCTCTCTGCCCATCCCTCTCTCTGCCCATCCCTCTCTCTCTCTGCCCATCCCTCTCTCTCTGCCCATCCCTCTCTCTGCCCATCCCTCTCTCTCTCTGCCTCATCCCTCTCTCTCTGCCTATCCCTCTCTCTGCTCATCCCTCTCTCTCTCTGCCCATCCCTCTCTCTCTGCCCATCCCTCTCTCTGCCCATCCCTCTCTCTCTCTGCCCATCCCTCTCTCTCTGCCCATCCCTCTCTCTGCTCATCCCTCTCTCTCTCTGCCCATCCCTCTCTCTCTGCCCATCCCTCTCTCTCTGCCCATCCCTCTCTCTCTCTGCCCATCCCTCTCTCTCTGCCCATCCCTCTCTCTCTGCCCATCCCTCTCTGCCCATCCCTCTCTCTGCCCATCCCTCTCTCTCTCTGCCCATCCCTCTCTCTCTGCCCATCCCTCTCTCTCTGCCCATCCCTCTCTCTGCCCATCCCTCTCTCTCTCTGCCTCATCCCTCTCTCTCTCTCTGCCTCATCCCTCTCTCTCTCTCTCTGCCCATCCCTCTCTCTCTGCCTCATCCCTCTCTCTCTCTGCCTCATCCCTCTCTCTCTCTGCCTCATCCCTCTCTCTCTCTGCCTCATCCCTCTCTCTGCCTCATCCCTCTCTCTCTGCCCATCCCTCTCTCTCTCTGCCTCATCCCTCTCTCTCTCTGCCCATCCCTCTCTCTCTCTGCCCATCCCTCTCTCTCTGCCTCATCCCTCTCCGCCCATCCCTCTCTCTCTGCCCATCCCTCTCTCTCTCTCTGCCTCATCCCTCTCTCTCTCTGCCTCATCCCTCTCTCTCTCTGCCTCATCCCTCTCTCTCTGCCTCATCCCTCTCTCTCTGCCTCATCCCTCTCTCTCTGCCTCATCCCTCTCTCTGCCTCATCCCTCTCTCTGCCTCATCCCTCTCTCTGCCTCATCCCTCTCTCTCTGCCTCATCCCTCTCTCTCTGCCTCATCCCTCTCTCTGCCTCATCCCTCTCTCTGCCCATCCCTCTCTCTCTGCCCATCCCTCTCTCTCTGCCCATCCCTCTCTCTCTGCCCATCCCTCTCTCTCAGCTTCATCCCCCTCTCTCTCTCTCTCTCTCTCTCTGCCTCATCCCCCCTCTCTCTCTCTCTCTCTGCCTCATCCCCCCATCTCTCTCTCTCAGCCTCACCCCTCTCTCTCTCTCTCTCTGCCCATCCCTCTCTCTCTGCCCATCCCTCTCTCTCTGCCCATCCCTCTCTCTCTGCCCATCCCTCTCTCTGCCCATCCCTCTCTCTCTCTGCCTCATCCCTCTCTCTCTCTGCCTCATCCCTCTCTCTCTCTGCCTCATCCCTCTCTCTCTCTCTGCCCATCCCTCTCTCTCTGCCTCATCCCTCTCTCTCTCTGCCTCATCCCTCTCTCTCTGCCTCATCCCTCTCTCTCTCTGCCCATCCCTCTCTCTCTCTGCCCATCCCTCTCTCTCTCTGCCCATCCCTCTCTCTCTCTGCCCATCCCTCTCTCTCTCTGCCTCATCCCTCTCCGCCCATCCCTCTCTCTCTGCCTCATCCCTCTCTCTCTCTCTCTCTCTCTCTCTGCCTCATCCCTCTCTCTCTCTGCCTCATCCCTCTCTCTCTGCCTCATCCCTCTCTCTCTGCCCATCCCTCTCTCTCTGCCCATCCCTCTCTCTCTGCCCATCCCTCTCTCTCTGCCTCATCCCTCTCTCTCTCTGCCTCATCCCTCTCTCTCTCTGCCTCATCCCTCTCTCTCTCTGCCTCATCCCTCTCTCTCTCTGCCTCATCCCTCTCTCTCTCTGCCCATCCCTCTCTCTCTCTGCCCATCCCTCTCTCTCTCTGCCTCATCCCTCTCCCTCTCTGCCCATCCCTCTCTCTCTGCCCATCCCTCTCTCTCTGCCTCATCCCTCTCTCTCTGCCCATCCCTCTCTCTCTCTCTCTGCCTCATCCCTCTCTCTCTCTGCCTCATCCCTCTCTCTCTCTCTGCCTCATCCCTCTCTCTCTGCCTCATCCCTCTCTCTCTGCCTCATCCCTCTCTCTCTGCCTCATCCCTCTCTCTCTGCCTCATCCCTCTCTCTCTGCCTCATCCCTCTCTCTCTGCCCATCCCTCTCTCTCTGCCCATCCCTCTCTCTCTGCCCATCCCTCTCTCTCAGCCTCATCCCCCTCTCTCTCTCTCTGCCTCATCCCCCCCCTCTCTCTCTCTCTCTCTCTCTGCCTCATCCCCCCTCTCTCTCTCTCTCTCTGCCTCATCCCCCCCCCTCTCTCTCTCTCTCTCTCTCTCTCTCTCTCTCAGCCTCACCCCTCTCTCTCTCTCTCTCTCTCAGCCTCACCCCTCTCTCTCTCTTAGCCTCACCCCTCTCTCTCTCTCTGCCTCATCCATCTCTCTCTCTGTGTCTCTCTCTCTGTGTCTCTCTCTCAGCCTCATCCATCTCTCTCTCTCACTCAACCCCCTTCTCTCTCCACCTCCATCTCTTTCAGCCCCACCTCTCTCTGAACCTGATCTCTCTTTCAGCCCCACCTCTCTCTCTGAGCCTGAGCTCTCTTTCAGCCCCACCTCTCTCTCTGAGCCTGAGCTCTCTTTTAGCCCCACCTCTCTCTCTGAGCCTGAGCTCTCTTTTAGCCCCACCTCTCTCTGAGCCTGAGCTCTCTTTTAGCCCCACCTCTCTCTCTGAGCCTGAGCTCTCTTTCAGCCCCACCTCTCTCTCTGAGCCTGAGCTCTCTTTTAGCCCCACCTCTCTCTCTGAGCCTGAGCTCTCTTTTAGCCCCACCTCTCTCTCTGAGCCTGAGCTCTCTTTTAGCCCCACCTCTCTCTCTGAGCCTGAGCTCTCTTTTAGCCCCCAATCAGGGTAATCAGGTTAGGGGTATCTGGGGAGGTGTGATCAGGGGGGGGGGGGGGGGTATAGTTAGTATAACCAGTGTGATGTGTACCATAGGAACAGCAAGTCAGTCTTTGTTTCAGTGGCTGCCCGGGCAAATTAAATCCAAGCTATGTGACAGCAGGATACTGCTCTTCTGTGTGATCCAGGGGCACTGGTAGGCTAAAATTGGTGATCAATTATAAGGCTGCAATTGTTGGGTACTGGTAGGCTGCATTTGGTGGGCATTGGTAGCCTGCATTTGATGGGCACTGATAGGCTGCATTTGATGGGCACTGATAGGCTGCATTTGATGGGCATTGACGAGGCTGCATTTGGTGGGCACTGGTAGGCTGAAATTGGTGATCAATTATAAGGCTGCAATTGTTGGGTACTGGTAGGCTGCATTTGGTGAGCACTGGTGAGGCTGCATTGATCTCTTGTACCATGGCTGCAGTCTCTGATCATCTCCTGTACCATGCCCGCAGCCTCTGCATCTCCTGTACCATGCCCGCAGCCTCTGCATCTCCTGTACCATGCCCGCAGCCTCTGCATCTCCTGTACCATGCCCGCAGCCTCTGCATCTCCTGTACCATGCCCGCAGCCTCTGCATCTCCTGTACCATGCCCGCAGCCTCTGCATCTCCTGTACCATGCCCGCAACCTCTGCATCTCCTGTACCATGCCCGCAACCTCTGCATCTCCTGTACCATGTACCAAGAGAGAATTGCAGGGAATTGTGATAAGAATTTTAAACTTTAAGCAGAATTAGTGCAGCTGAATGGGAGAATTATTCCAACTCTGCTACATTGGTCTTAAGTTTGAAATTCCCGTTTCAATTTCCTGTAATTCTCTCTTTATTGAGTAGACCCTATAATCTGATAAGTAGGCGAAGATTATGCGGAGTGGGTGGAGCTTCGCGGAAGTGAGTGTGGTAATTAATTAATAGCTGTGCTGCAAAGTGTCCCTGGAAAAAAATTTGGCAACTATGTTATTATGTGTGACATGAAGAGGTGATGGGACATTATTGTGTGTGACACAGGGAGGTGAGGAGACGTTGTTATGTGTGACACATGGGAGATGAGGGGACATTATAATGTGTGACTCATGGAAACGTTAGGGGACATTATTATGTGTGACACACAGGGAGGTGAGGGAACCTTATTTTGGATGTTGGTTAGTTTCAGATTCCTGTGACCATTTGTCTATCCTTCCAGGCTTCTCCACTTTACACTGATGTCATGGAAGATCCAACCAGATCCCCTGGAACCAGATTCCCCCCACTTCCTCGCTACGTCACCCAACCTCAGCCAGGTAACCAACCCTCCAATCACCCTTATCGCTGTCTGTTTACACTGTCAGTGAGGCCGGACACAGATGAAGAGACCCCACGGATCTGGTGGCATGGCCGGTTCTGAATTGGATTTACATTGTTGGGCACACAGCATAGTCTGTCTTCTCACCAAAGATCAGTCTGGGAATGTTCCAGTATGTTGGAATTACTCTGCAACTGCTCCATCCTGCCCAATGCCGTTGCTTGTAATTTAAAGGGCCTGTCCACCCAGATCTGATGCCGCGTACACACGACCGTTTTTAATGGTCTAGAAAAAACTAAGGCCCGGATTCTCGTACGAGTTACGCCGGCGTATCTGCAGATACGCCGTCGTAACTCTGAGTTTGATCCGTCGTATCTATGCGCCTGATTCTTAGAATCAGTTACGCATAGATTTGTATTAGATCCGACCGGCGTAAGTCTCTTATGCCGTCGTATCTTAACTGCATATTTACGCTGGCTGCTAGGGGCGTGTACTCTGATTTACACCTAGAAATATGTAAATCAGCTAGATAAGCCAATTCACGAACGTACGCCCGGCTGACGCAGTACAGATACGCCGTTTACTGTAGGCTTTTCCCGGCGTAAAGTTACCCCTGCTATATGAGGCGTACATCAGGCGTACCAATGTTAAGTATGGACGTCGGGCCAGCTTCCAATTTTTCACGTTTTACGTCGTTTGCGTAAGTCGTTCGCGAATAGGGCTGGGCGTCATTTACGTTCACGTCGAAAGCATTGGCTTCTTGCGGGTTAATTTGGAGCATGCGCACTGGGATACTTTCACGGACGGCGCATGCGCCGTTCGTAAAAAGCATCATTTACGTGGGGTCACATTAAATTTACATAACACACGCCCACATCTACCACATTTACCAGAACGAGCACCCCCATCTCATAACTTGCTTCTGAGCAGGCGCGTTATTTTCACGTCGTTAAAGCCCACACACGTCCATTTTTTACGACGTTAAAATCTGCGCGAAAACTTAGAGCATGTTCTAAATTTTTAATGCCCATTTTTAACGTAGCGAAAAATGCTCTGGAGCCTACACACAATCGTTTTTAATGACATAAAAAAAAATTATTTTTTTACGCCGCGAAAAACGGTCGTGTGTACACGGCATGATAGTTTAGCTTGATAGATATCACTAGAGGATGCCAGCAGTAAGACATTGGCATCAGAGCTCTCAGCAGAACCCATCGTGGGTTGATTTAATGTTTTACAAAATGCATCTAGATGATTAAAACTCCGATCAACAACCAAAGTCCCAACAAAATAACAGTTCCACGTGCCTGTGAAATAGAAAGCTGCCTGATCTCCAAGCCTGTTTTGATTATGCATGCATCTAATGTTTATTCACTGGCCCGGATTCAAAGAGATCTGCGCTCTATTTGCGGAGGCGCAGGGCAACGATTTTGCCCTGCGCCCCCGCAAATATTTTGCGCTGCCCTCGATTCACGGAGCAGTAGCTCCGTAAATTGCGAGGGCGCGCCGGCAAAATTGCCCGGCGTAAGCGCGCGCAATGTAAATGATCCCGCCGGGGGCGGGAATCGTTTAAATTAGGCGCGTTCCCGCGCCGATCGTAAAGCGCATGCGCCATCGGGAAACTTTCCCGATGTGCATTGCGGCAAATGACGTCGCAAGGACGTCATTTGCTTCAAAGTGAACGTGAATGGCGTCCAGCGCCATTCACGTATCACTTACGCAAACGGCGTGAAATTCAAATTTCACGACGCGGGAACGGAGGGTATACTTTAGCATTGGCTGCCCCTACTATTAGAAGGGGCAGCCTTACGCTAAATACGCCGTACGGAAACTCCGTAACTTGCGTACGCAGGGCCCGCGCAACATTGTGAATCGGCGTAAGTATGCAATTTGCATACTATACGCTGACCACAATGGGAGCGCCCCCTAGCGGTCAATGCAAGAATGCAGCCTAAAATCTGCGTGGCATAAGAGCCTTATGCCACGCAGATTTTAGGCTGCAGTCGGCGTAACGAGTTCTCTGAATCAGGAGAACTCGTTACGCCGGCGCAAGTCAGCAATTGCGCTGCGTAACTATGGTTACGCAGGCGCAATTGCTTACTGAATCTGGGCCACTGTTTCTTTATTTCGATTTGACCTCCAATGGACATGCAACCATATGTTACCCTGCACTGGGTTCCTGGGACAGCACATCCGCTGTGCCCATTATAAAGGACTCCCACCATCCCTGTACTGAGTTCCAGGGTCTGCACAACTGCTGTGCCCATTATAAGGGGTTTCCGTTATCCCTGTGCTGAGTTCCTGGGTCTGTACACCTGCTGTTCCCATTAGGAGTGGTTACCACTATCCTGAGTTCCTAGGTCTGTACGGCTGCTGTCCCAATTTTCAGGGGTTCCCACCATCCCTGTGCTGAGTTCCCGGGTCTGTACATCTGCTGTGCCCATTGCGAGGGGTTCCCATCATCCCTGTGCTTGGTTCCTGGGTCTGTACCTGCTGTGCCCATTTTGAGGGGTTCCCACCATCCCTGTGCTTGGTTTTTGGGTCTGTACCTGCTGTGCCCATTGCGAGGGGTTCCCACCATCCCTGTGGTTGGTTCCTGGGTCTGTACCTGCTGTGCCCATTTTGAGGGGTTCCCACTATCCCTACTGGATTTTTACAATTCAAGATGTGTGGCCAGGATTTGATGCAGGAACTGTGGTGGGAGTCCTGCGGACATGTACACAAGTAGTGCATGGCTCCGTCACCTGTGTTTCTCTAGATCAGGGGTCTCAAACTGGCGGCCCTCCAGCTGTTGTAAAACTACAAGTCCCATGAGGCATTGCAAGGCTGACAGTTACAAGCATGACTCCCACAGGCAGAGGCATGATGGGACTTGTAATTTCCCAACAGCTGGAGGGCCGCCAGTTTGAGACCCCTGCTCTAGATCTTTTCTTTCTGACCATACCATTACAATGTCTTTGTGTTTTTCTGGCAGGTGTTGGCGATGGTGGTGTCCAGTCTCCTTCAGGTCACAGTCAGCGTACAGCATTGATTCCCGCTGAACATTTGTGTTGTCATCTGTCAGAACTGCGCTCATCCTCCAGTCATGTGTCATCTGCCGACGTGTCCCAGGTGGCCGGCGAAGTGGTCCGCTTTATCAGTGGCTCCCCTCTGGAGTTCGATCGCAGATGGTGGCTGCAGCTGGTGGACATCCTCAAGCTCCTCCACCCGTTGCAGGAATGTTTGTCTGACGATCGCGGAATCCTCCTGCCGGCCCTGGAGAGAGTCCATCGACAGTATGAAGAACACCGGAGCACACTGAGTGACCTGGACATACCTGGCGCTCTGGCTGCTGCCTTCCCCCTGGACCACTCCAAATTGTTCAAACTTCCAAAAGACCTGGAGAAGCTCTACCAACCACAACCCCCAGCTGTCCTTCTCCGAGACCTGCCACTCTACCTGGCCAGTGTGGGCACAGAGCTTGCCACTTCTGAGTCCATATGGCGCCACAACCCGGGAAGCACTTCCATGGCACTGCGAACCAACCTACCCGTAGAGGTGTTTCCAGATCTTGCACTGAAGTCGTTCTGGTGAGTGACCATGTGATCTGTTCTACACATCATCTACATTCATCTCTATCATCCCCTGCAGTTATGTGTAAATCCTCGTTCACATGGGCATACTGCAGCATAGGCATGTGTGAGGGCCATGTTTGCCCACATAGGGATTTAGCAGTAATCAGCATGGATTCATGAAGGATCGTTCTTACCAAACCAATTGATTAACCTTCTATGAGGAGGTGAGTTGCCATCTAGATAAAGGAAAGGCCCGTAGACATGGTGTATCTGGATTTTGAAAAATCATTTGACACAATTCCTCATAAACGTTTACTGCACAAACTAAGGTCTGTTGGCATGGACCATAGGGCGAGTACATGGATTGAAAACTGGCTACAGGGGCGAGTTCAGAGGGTGGTGATAAATGGGGAGCACTCAGAATGGTCAGGGGAGGGTAGTGCTGGGACTAATACTATTAATTTGTTCATAAACGACCTGGAGGATAGGGTGATCTGTATTTGCAGACAATACTAAGCTAAGCAGGGCAATAACTTCTCCGCAGGATGTGGAAACCTTACAAAAAGAGCTGAACAAATTAAAGGGGGGGGGGGGGTACTACATGGCAAATGAGGTTCAATGTAGAAAAATGAAAAATAATGCATTTGGGTGGCAAAAATATGAATGCAATCTATACACTGGGGGGGGGGGACCTCTGGGGGAATCTAGGATGGAAAAAGACCTGGGGGTCCTAGTAGATGATAGGCTCAGCAATGGCATGCAATGCCAAGCTTCTGCTAACAAAGCAAACATAATATTGGCATGCATTAAAAAAGGGATTAACTCCAGAGATAAAACGATAATTCTCCCGCTCTACAAGACTTTGAAAATATAGAGGAAGAGAAAGCTACCCAGAGATGAATCCTTTACCACATCCCAAGTAAATTGAGAAATTGGAGGTGATCCCCTCCAATTTCTCACTCTACAAGACTCTGGTCCACCCGCACCTGGAGTATACTGTCCAGTTCTGGACACCAGTCCTCGGGAAGGATGTGCTGGAAATGGAGCGAGTACAAAGAAGGCAACAAAGCTAATAAGGGGACTGGAGGATATTAGTTATGAGGAAAGGTTGTGAGCACTGAACTTATTCTCTCTGAAGAAGAGACGCTTGAGAGAGGATATGATTTCAATTTACAAATACCGTACTGGTGACCCCACATTAGGGATAACATTTTCGTAGAGGCGAGATTAATGTATTTTATTGGGATTTTATGTGATTGACCAACATAAAGTGACACATAATTGTGAAGTGGAAGGAAAATTATAAATGTTTTTTATTTATTTTTTTACAAATAAATATGTGAAAAGTGTGGGGGGTACATTTGTATTCAGCCCCCTTTACTCTGATAACCCTAATAAAATCTAGTGGAACCAGTTGTCTTCAGAAGTTACTTAATTAGTAAATAGATTCTACCTGTGTGTAATTTAATCTCAGTATAAATGCAGCTGTTCTGTGAAGCCCTCAGAGGTTTGTTAGAAAATCTTAGTGAACAAACGGCATCATAAAGGCCAAGGAACACACCAGACAGGTCAGCGAAAAAGTTGTGGAGAAGTTTAAAGCAGGGTTAGGTTATAAAAAATATCCCAAGCTTTGAACATCTCACAGAGCTCTGTTCAATCCATCATCTGAAAATGGAAAGAGTATGGCACAACTACAAACCTACCAAGACATGGCCGTCCACCTAAACTGATAGGCAGGGCAAGGAGAAGATTCATCAGAGAAGCAGCCAAGAGGCCCATGGTAACTCTGGAGGAGCTGCAGAGATCCACAGCTCAGGGGGGAGAATCTGTCCACAGGACAACTATTAGTGGTCTCTCCACAAATCTGCCCTTTATGAAAGAGTGACAAGAAGAAAGCCATTGGTGAAAGAAAGCCATAAGAAGTCCTGTTTGCAGTTTGTGAGAAATCATGTGGGGGACACATGTGGAAGAAGGTGCTCTGGTCAGATGAGACCAATATTGAACATTTTGGCCTAAAAGCAAAACGCTATGTGTGGCGGAAAACTAAGGGCTCTTTCACACGGAGCGGATCCGTATTGATCCGCCCCGTGTGTGTCCGTCTGCTCAGCGGGGATCATCCGTAAATCTCCGCTGAGCTGTCGGCGGACAGGGCGGTCCCCGCACACTGTGCAGAGACCGCCCTGTCTTTCCTCCGCTCTCCCCTATGGGGAATCGGATGAATACGGACTGTCCATATTCATCCGATCCGTGCCCGCCAGACGGAAGAAAAATAGGGGTTTCTTCCGTCTGAAAAAGCGGATCTTTGCGGATGTTAGCGGATGCATCATCCGCTAACGTCTGCAATCCCATAGAGAAGCATTACAAGTCCGTAAACGGACTTGTAAAAAACGGACCGTTCGTCCGCCCGTGTGAAAGGGCCCTAACACTGCACATCACCCTGAATACACCATCCTCACCATGAAACGTGGTGGTGGCAGCATCATGTTGTGGGGATGCTTTTCTTCAGCGGGTACAGGGGAGCTGGTCAGAGTTGATGGGAAGATGGATGGAGCCAAATACAGGGAAATCTTGTCTGCAAAAGACTTGAGATTGGAGTGGAGGTTCACCTTCCAGCAGGACAACGACCCTAAACATACAGCCAGAGCTACAATGGAATGGTTTAAATCAAAGCATATTCATGTGTTAGAATGGCCCTGTCACAGTCCAGACCCAAATCACATTGAGAATCTGTGCCAAGACTTAAAGTGGACTTCCACCCATAAATATAACATTACATCAGTAGTTTTAAAAAAAAATCATTAGTCCTTTACGAAAATATTTTTTTTTTTAGATGCCTTCAAAGTGTTGTTGCTAGGCAGAATAGGTATGTAGAAGAAGACGTTAAGTCTAAAACTGAGAGAGATTGGACTTTGTAGGCACCGAGATTTAAGAATATAAATATTTTAATTTAGACAATACAAAACATAGGTATACAAGACAGTTGCTCAAAATAATAAGAAAAAGGAACAAAATGAACAATAAAGTACACAAAAGAGCTCAAATCCTATCACTTTCTAAAGACACCGCTATTAGCCACAGGGCTAGATGTATAAAATACACTATAGGCGCTGGGTGGCGTTGTAACTTCAAAAAGATGGTACAGGATGAGTTCTGGTTAAAAATGGGGTTCAGCTCAGCTCTTTTTAACCAGAACTCATCCTGTACCATCTTTTTGAAGTTACAGCCCTGTGGCTAATAGCGGTGTCTTTAGAAAGTGATAGGATTTGAGCTCTTTTGTGTACTTTATTGTTCATTTTGTTCCTTTTTCTTATTATTTTGAGCAACTGTCTTGTATACCTATGTTTTGTATTGTCTAAATTAAAATATTTATATTCTTAAATCTCGGTGCCTACAAAGTCCAATCTCTCTCAGTTTTAGACTTAACGTCTTCTTCTACATACCTATATAATTTAGGATGTGGCACCTTTATACTAAGGGGTGTTTGATTACCACCCCAGGGCAATCGTAATTCTAAATACAATTAATGCTAGGCAGAATAGTTAATCTTCCCACTTCCTGCACCTAGGTGCTTAATGCTTCCTAACCTACACCGCACAGACTCCTGGGAATGTAGTGGGTGTAACTTTCCAGGAGTCTGTGCACTCCCCAGTCTCAAAGAATCATGTGACTTGGACAGCACAGGTGCTGAAACCTGATCTGACACTGCTTGTGCAGCACTGAGCATGTGCGAGATTTGCAAGGCTGAAATCCAGGAAGTCATACAGTCTGGCTTCATGATGCCCACACTTAAGATGGCCCCAGTCAATTTCTATTTTATAAAGTGTCTAAATGCTGTAACAACCTAACAAAACAGACCTTAGTTTACAGACTAACTTTACTAGAATACATTAAGCTTGTGTATTACAGGGGTATTTATATATAAAAAGTGAAATTGTGGCCGGAACTCTGCTTTAAAATTGCTGATCACAGACGCTCTCCATCCAATCTGACAGAGCTTGAGAGATTTTTCAAAGAAGAATGGGCAAAAATGTCCCTCTCTAGATGTGCAAAGCTGGTAGAGACATCCCCAAAAAGACTTGCCTCTGTAATTGCATTGAAAGTCGGTTCTACAAAGTATTGACTCCGGGGGGCGCTATACAAATGCACGCCACACTTTTTACATATTTATTTGTAAAAAAAATTGAAAACCATTTATCATTTTCCTTCCACTTCACAATTATGTGCCACTTTGTGTTGGTCTATCACATAAATTCCAAATAAAACACATTTATGTTTTTGTTTGTAACATGACAAAACTTGGAAAATTTCAAGGGGGCAGATCCACAAAAGAATTACGCCGGCGTATCTCTTGATACGCCGCGTAATTTCAAATTTTGCACGTTGTATCTTTGTTTTGTATCTACAAAACAAGATACGACTGCATCTCAGATCGATCGGACAGGCGTACGTCTTAGTACGCCGTCGGATCTTAGGTGCACTTTTTCGGCGGCCGCTAGGTGGCGTTTCCGTCTAATTCCGCGTTGAGTATGCAAATTAGCTTGTTACGGCGATCCACGAACGTACGTCCGGCCGGCGCATCTTTTTACGCCGTTTGCGTTCGGGTTTTTCCGGCGTATAGTTACCCCTGCTATTATGAGGCGTACTCAATGTTAAGTATGGCCGTCGTTCCCGCGTCGCCTTTTAAATTTTTTTACGTAGTCTGCGTAAGTCGTTCGCGAATAGGGATTTGCGTAGAATGACGTCACCGTCGTAAGCATTGGCTTGTTCCGGTTAAATTTCGAGCATGCACACTGGGATACCCCCACGGACGGCGCATGCGCCGTTAAAAAAAAAACGTTGTGTACGTCGGGTCACGACGTATTTACATAAAACATGCCCCCATCATATCCATTTGAATTACGCGGAGTAGATACACTACTCCGCCGTAACTTACGGCGCAAATTCTTTGAGGATTCGAAAAGAAAAAAAAAGTTACGGCGGCGTAGTGTATCTTAGATACGCTGCGCCCGGCGGAGATATGCGCCGAGGTACGTGAATCTGCCCCACGTGGTATAAATACTCTTTCAAGGCACTTTATTTTGCTGTCTCTCTCATGAATCAGTTGAAGTCTACACTAACTCTGTTTGTATATTCTGCTGCCTCTCGCTGTTGTCAGTTGTCCTGCTGATTTTTGACGTTGACTGTCTCTCTCCATTTCTGGTTGTCCAGAGGACTCTCTACATTGACTGTCTCTATGTTTTGTTGTCTCTCTCTCATGCACCATTGATAGCTCACCTTTTTTATACACTGTCCATTTTCCTCTTCTCAGGCAGGTCCCCACCCGTCCATTTCCTCCTCCTTCTTCTCCTCGCCAGCGGTTGCGCCGAGAGAGGAGCGTGGAAGGCGTGTCTGCTGACATCAGCGGGTACACAGCTGCGGAGCTGCTGGTCCAGTACAGACATCTGGGCAAAGTTGTCTTCCTCTATCTTAACAAGATGAATAGGATCAGGGATTGGTAAGTGTCAGGATACAGTGAGTATTTCCATCACAAAAAGTCCCTGTCTAGCGGAAGAATTTCATGTCTTTGCAGCCACTATGACCTACATATCGTTCCTCCGTCTAAGCTTCACCCAGAACACTTTGTCTTCTCACCGTTTGGGATTCTCCATGTGGACCCACTGGATGGTTCTGAGACGTTGGAGCTTGGCATGTGGCATCGGGAGGCCGTGGTGTGCCGAGCTGTGAGGACCATCCCCTTCTTTAGAGATTTCCTGAAGAGAAGAGCGATAAAGAGGTGAGACTTCTCCACCTACCATACCTTTGTGTGACTGTGGCATATCAGAGCTTAGGCTGCATTCACACCTATGCGACAGCGGCGTACGCGGCGTATTTTGCCGCGAGTGTGTATCTTTTTTTTTTTTTTTTTTTTTTTTTTAGATTCTTCCCATTGCTGTCAATGGCCGAACGCCAATGTCGCCTGAAAAAAAAGGGTCCGGGACTTTTTTTCAGGCGACAGGCGTTCGGCGTCTATGAGATGTGAACCATTTCCATAGACAGCAATGGGAATTCTCCCCTCTAGCGGCAGAAGCGTCCGGCGTCGGGCGTTTTGTCGCATAGGTGTGAATGGAGCCTTAGACACGTTCTGCATAATAGGGGGCTGGGTAGTGGAATGAGGCATTAGTTGTCTGCTGAGTAAAGAAACATTTGGTGAAGTTTGCAGAGTGCTGTTACAAATACTGTATATTACTGTTACAGCAAAGTGCACCTGGAGGCAGTGGCGTAGCGTGGGTTGTCAGCGCCCGGGGGGCAGGGCAAGAGATTTGCGCCCCCCCCCTAACCTGCGGATTTTTAGCACTCTCTGAGTCCCTTCCACTAGTACAGTAGTACTGACCAACCTGACTCCTACACCAACCTTCCTGACCACTACACTGACCTACCTGATTCCTATACTGACCACTACACTGACCTACCTGATTCCTATACTGACCACTACACTGACCTACCTGATTCCTATACTGACCACTACACTAACCTACCCGATTCCTATACTGACCACTACACTGACCTACCTGATTCCTATACTGACCACTACACTGACCTACCTGATTCCTATACTGACCACTACACTAACCTACCTGATTCTTATACTGACCTCTACACTAACCTACCTGATTCCTATACTGACCACTACACTGACCTACCTGATTCCTATACTGACCACTACACTGACCTATCTGATTCCTATACTGACCACTACACTGACCTACCTGATTCCTATACTGACCACTACACTGACCTACCTGATTTCTATACTGACCACTACACTAACCTACCTGATTCTTATACTGACCACTACACTGACCTACCTGATTTCTATACTGACCTGCTCTCCTCCCCCCCCCCCCCCAGTCTGCACGGTCACAATCCCTGGGATCATCATGGATGGTCTTCAGTGTACATTTACTCACTGCTGTGTCAGTGTCACCACTGGAGCCTAAGCCTGGACTGCACCGCAACTTCTTTCTAATAGTGAAGCGGAAGAGCTTACAGTCTCCTAGACAGCACAACGAAGGAGAAGAGCTGCAGGTAACCTGCTGCTGCGCCCCCTTTTAAATTTTGCGCCCGGGGCAACCGATCCCTGGCCCCCCCCACGCTACGCCACTGCCTGGACGCCAAGATCAAGCCCTAGGGGCAGGGCGCAACATGTTGGGGGCATGGCCTAGATGGAGTGAGCTGACGCTGCCATTATCTGCTGTATACGTGACTGGTTGTGTGGCTATTGGAATTCCTTCTATGCTTTTACAGCTGCAGACACATTTCAAGAATTATCCAGCACAAAGATACAACTCAGCAATGTCCTTAAAGAAAACCAGTCACTAATGGGCATTTCATTATAATATCACAGCCTTTCAATGGATGTTTGGGATTTTCTGTCAGGTTCTTCCATATTAATACAAAACAGATTACAGCGCCCACATTCAAGAATGACATTTATCCTGCAAGGCTAGTTAAAAACACCTGAACATATTGAAAAAAATACGGGGGTTTGGTCACACTATATGGTCATATAGTGCTAAGCCCACTTACTGCAACAAAGTACCCCGATTAGTGGGTCCTGCCCTAGTAATAGAGTGAAAGATCCTGCGTCTCAACCATGGGAGCCAAACTCCTCTATGTGGGAGAACTGAAGGGATTAATCCTGCGCACTGGTGGCCACTATTAACCACTTCCGTACCGTAGGACGTCATATGACGTCCTGGACTTCAGTGGGGGATATCTGAATGATGGGTGCAGCTATAGGCATCATTTAGATATCCTTTTTTTCAGGCGGCAATTGTGCGCACCATAAGAACGATCATAGCGGCGGTTTCGCAGCTTGATCGTTCTTACAGGCGGCGGGGATCGACATACCCCCTCCGGCCACCATCCAGTGCTTCTCCAGGCTCTCCCGTTCCATCGGAGGCCCAGAGAACGAATCGTCTGCCACCGAACGAAAAGCATAGAGATTTCCGGCTCGGGTGCGATGTTATGAGGTCACGCCCGGGTACCCGGAAATAAACAAAGCCGCAATCGCGGCTGAAAGCATGAGATCGTGATTTTTTTGTCACGATCCCATGCTTTCCAGCCTGGACTATTGACCCTGCATCTCTTCATAAAGAGGACCTGTCACACACTATTGCTATTACAAGGGATGTTTAGGAATAAAAGTGATCAAAAAAAAAAAGTGCAAAAAATAAATTAAGTAAAAAATAAATAAATAAAACGCCCCTGTCCCCAGTAGTTTGTGCTCAGAAGTGAACGCGCATGCAAGTCCCGCCCACATATGTAAATGCCATTTAAATCACACATGTGAGGTATCACTGCGTGCGTTAGAGTGAGAGCAATAATCCTAGCACTAGAACTCCTCTGTAACTCTAAACTGGTAACCTGTAAAATAATGTAAAGAGTCGCCTATGGAGATTTTTAAGTACCGAAGTTTGACGCCATTCCATGAGTTTGCACAATTTTAAAGCGTGACATGTTAGGTATCTGTTTACTCGGCGTAACATCATCTTTCACGAAAAAATTGGGCTAACTTTACTGTTTTGTTATTCTTTTATTCATTTTTTCCCAAAAAAAGGCATTTGAAAATTATTGCGCAAATACCGTGCGAGATAGAAAAGTTGCAATGACCGCCACTTTATACCCTAGGGTGTCTGCTAAAAATATATATATATATATATATATATATATATATATATATATATATATATATATAAAATGTTTGGGGGTTCTGAGTAATTTTCTAGTAAAAAAATTATGATTTTTACATGAAGGAGAGACGTGCCAGAATAGGCGCGGTATGGAAGTTGTTAATAAACTGGACTATAAAAATAAGTCTATTCGTGAACCCTTACCATCATGGCAAGTTATAATGCCTTAATAAAGAGAACCAGTCTCATGGAGACTTAAAGGGAAGGGGGGGTGATGTCATGGGCCCAGATCCACGAAGAAGTTACGTCGGCGTATCTATTGATACGCTACGTAACTTCTAGGATGCTCCGGCGTATCTTTGTTTTGTATCCAAAAAACAAGATACGCCAGAATGGGGGCTAGATCCGACTCACGTACGTCTAAGTACGCCGTTGGATCTTTGGTGTATATTTACGCTGGCCGCTAGGTAGCGCTTCCGTTGATTTCCGCGTAGAATATGCAAATTAGATAGATACGCCGATTCTCAGAACGTACGTCCGCCCGGCGCATTTTTTTACGTCGTTTGCGTAAGGCTTTTTTCCGGCGTATAGTTACCCCTGCTCTATGAGGCGTACGCAATGTTAAGTATGGACGTCGGGCCAGCGTCAAATTTTCCGTCGTTTGCGTAAAACGTTCGCGAATAGGGCTTTGCGTAAATTACGTTCACGTCGTCTAGGCATTGAGCGGGCGTAATTTAATTTGAAAATTCGACGTGATACTGAGCATGCGCGCGCATGCACCGTACGAAAAAAGCGTCATTTACGTGGGGTCATGCTTATTTTACATAAAACACGCCCCCCTGTTCCTCATTTGACTTAGGCGCGCTTACGCCGGCAGATTTACGCTACGCCGCCGTAACTTTAGAGGCAAGTGCTTTGTGAATACAGCAATTGCCTCTCAAAGTTGCGGCGGCGTAGCGTTTCTACGATACGCTACGCCCATTTAAAGATACGCCTATCTACGTGGATCTGTTCCATGATCTCCACTTCCAATCAAAGAATGCCTTTTTTTTATTGAAAAAAAAAAATACAAGACTTTCTATGAATGGTGGTGGTGCTAAGCAAGCCACCCTGCTGTGGTTACTATGCAGAATTCCAGCTGGTCAGTATTGGACCCAGGAGAGGAGACTGCTGCTATCACTGTAGTAGTGGAACAGGGATCAGTCAAGTATGAGATATGCATTCTTAGGCCTCCTACACACGATCGGTTAACCAGAGGACAACGGTCTGATGGGCCGTTTTCATCGGTCAAAACCGATCATGTGTGGGCCCCATAGGTTATTTATCCATAGGTTAAAAAAAAGCCAACTTGCTTTAAATTTAACCGATGGATTCCTAACCGATAGGTCAAAGCCAATCTTTAGTAGGCACGACCATCGGTTAAAAATCCACGCATGCTCAGAATCAAGTCGACGCATGCTTGGAAGCATTGAACTTTTTTCCAGCATGTCGTCGTGTTTTACGTCACCGCGTTCTGACACGATCGTTTTTTTGACCGATGGTGTGTAGGCACGACTGACCATCAGTCAGCTTCATCGGTTAACCACTGACAACGGTCCTTCAGACCGTTCTCATCGGATGGACTGATCGTGTGTATGAGGCTTTACATTGGTCCAAGCTGGACCACTGTAACTATGCTAAAAAAAAATCCAATATAAACTTCAGATTTCAAGAGTGTTTTTATGACAATATATTTCTCTCTTCCTACAGAGCATTAACCACTTCCAGCCCAAGGACGTCATATGACGTCCTGGACTTTCAGTGGGGATATCTGAAAGATGCCTGCAGCCACAGGCATCATTCAGATATCCATCTCTTCAGCCGGCGAATCCCTGCACCATAAGAATGATCATAGCGGAGGTTCCGCCGCTTGATCGTTCTTATAGGCGGCGGGAGGGGACGCCCCCCTCCCGCCGCCATCCGGTGCTTCTCCGGGCTCTCCTTTGCCATCAGAGACCCGGAGAAACGATCCGCCGGCGTCCGATGGAAACCATAGAGTAGACTGGTGACCAGATAGTCACCAGTCATCTCTATGATCGTCGGAGGCCCGGGCGCGATGTTATGACGTCATGCCCGGGTCCTGGAATGTAAACACAGCCGCAATCGCGGCTGAAAGCATTAGATCTGTGAAATTTTTTTCACGATCTCATGCTTTCCAGCCTGGAGGAGAGATGTGGGGTCTTATTGACCCCGCATCTCTCCATAAAGAGTACCTGTCACACACCATTCCTATTACAAGGGATGTTTACATTCCTTGTAATAGGAATAAAAGTGATCAAAAAAAAAAATGTAAAAAAAAGTGTAAAAATAAAAGAAATTGAGTAAAATAAAAAATAAAATAATAAAAAAAAAATTTAAACGCCCCTATTCCCGGTAAATCGCGCTCAGAAGCGAACACACACGTAAGTCCCTCCCACATATGTAAACGCCGTTCAAACCACACATGTGAGGTATCGCCGCTTGCGTTAGAGCGCCAGCAACAATTCTAGCACTAGACCTACTCTGTAACTCTAAATTTGTAACTTGTAAAAAAAAAATAAGCGACGCCTATGGAGATTTTTAAGTACTGACGTTTGGCGCCATTCCATGAGTGTGCGCAATTTTAAAGCGTGACATGTTAGGTATCTATTTACTCAGCGTAACTTCATCTTTCACATTATACAAAAGAATTGGGCTAACTTTACTGTTTTGTTATTTTTTAATTCACAAAACCGTTTTTTTCCCAAAATAAAGGCGTTTAAAAAATGATTGCGCAAATACTGTGCGAGATAAAAAGTTGCAATGGCCGGAATTTTATTCCCTAGGGTGTCTGCTAAAAAAAACATATATAGTGTTTGAGGGTTCTGAGTAATTTTCTAACAAAAAAATTATGATTTATGCATGTAGGAGAGAAGTGCCAAAATAGGCCCGGTATGGAAGTGGTTAAAAAGGCAGTGTATTACCCTCATCCTACAGAGTAGTATTATAGCAGTTGGTATTACCTTCATCCAACAGAAGCGTACAATTTGTTACCTACATCTCTACCTAATTCCTTACATCATCATCTGATCGCTCTGTGTCCTGTTGGCATCTGACACCATTATTCCAGCCAGGGTATCAGGAAACTGACCAATGAGACATTTGTGTCTGGCTCCCCTTCTGTGTAGATGCTGATGTTGACCATGAATTGGAGGATTTCTTTTGATTGTAGAGTATCCGGAGCAGGGCCGGCCTTTGGGGTGTGCGAGCTGTGCGGCCGCACAGGGCGCCATGGGCAACAGGGGCGCCGTGCGGCCATCACAGCTTGCAGAATGTGAGTCGCAGTCAGTTACTCACATGATCATCACAGGAGTCCGACTCCTATGAGTCACAGCAGCAGGCGCTGCCAGGTCTCCCTGCCCTGGGACTGGGTGAAGAGCAACGCATCGGTTGCGGCACCTGAAAAAAATGGCTGCTGCCGGCCCCGACAGGCACACTGCGCATGTGCCGCCGCTGCACGGGAAAGCCGGAAAACGCTCGGGCAGACGGCGCATGCGCAGTGGCGTCTAAGTGCCGGGCGGCGCCATTTTTAAATGCAAAGCCGCACCTTCTACCGAAAGGTAGGTCAGTTTAGGTGACCAGGGGGCGAGGGGTGAAGATGGGGGGGCGCCACAGGATTAGCTCGCACAGGGCACCTAAACACCTAAGGCCGGCCCTGATCCGGAGGGCAACTTTAGTACCTGGTACAATGAAAGAGTTACGTTCAAGAGAAATGTTCTTGGGTTCTTCTCATTCTCCTCACTTATTGAAACGCTTCCACTGTCAATTTCTTGTTACTGACCTCTGCCTGTTTCTGGAGGATCCTTGTTATCTGTCTGCCCTGACCTTGTGCCTGTTTCTTGATGACCCTTTTTCTCCACCTGCTTTGATCTTTTTTTCCTATTTTTTTTCTATTTGACCAGT
Source organism: Rana temporaria (assembly GCF_905171775.1). Taxonomy (NCBI): domain Eukaryota; kingdom Metazoa; phylum Chordata; class Amphibia; order Anura; family Ranidae; genus Rana; species Rana temporaria. Next base: position 17,010,905 of record NC_053490.1, read on the forward strand.
ACCCTGCCTCCCACTTTAGTAGCATTCTTCATTTCTTTCCTTCTTACAGATGGAGAATGAATGTCCGCCAGATTCACTTTCTCAGAAAACAGGAATTCATAAGCAGAAACCTTGTCCAGGCTGTCCCCCATTATGCAGCATCCCTGCAGCATGTCCTCAGGTGAGTGTCCAAAGCACCCCCATTATATGGCTTCCCCACAGCAGGTCTGCAGTTGAATGCCCAATTCACCCTGTGACAAACCCTTGTCCTCAACAGGACTATGTCTGTGGTCAATGCTTCCTCTGTCCCAGGGGCGGACTGACAACTCATGGGGCCCCCCGGGCAATAGAAGATTATGGGGAACCCCCTGGGTTTACAGATGGCCACCACGGCAGGAGGCAGTGCAGAGGCGGGGCAGCTAAAATCTTGGGATTTTCACATCCGAAGCATGTTGGTTTCAGACATATCAGGGACAGATGTAAAAAAAACATAGATTTTTACATACTGTCCCTGGTTTTACTGAGCCTGGCAACCCTGATGGGGCCCCCTAGTGATATGGGGCCCTCGGCAGTGCCCGAGTGACTCAGTGGTCAGTCCGCCCCTGCTCTGTCCTGAACCAGAACTATCCAAGACTCCTTAGCCCACCCAGTCACCAGCCGCAACACAGTGTAGAGTGGCAAACAACAAACTGATTTGTTATCACACATGTTACAACAGATAAATAACTCAGAGACACTCCCCCGATCTTGGATTCAGGGTGGGCTAAACTGTCCAATGACAAGAGACACACAGGTCAGGTGTATTAAAACTTCTCATGAGTAAACAGTCTTATTAGCAGGGGGAGGGGACTGCTGGAGGAGTCCCCCTCCCTCTTTCCTCACAGCAAACACACTTACACATCCCATAATAACTTTCTCCTAAGGCAGACAGACACAACAGAACAATGCAATTTAACCACACCTCAAACAACCCAGCAAAGAGTACACAACAAAATGAGACAATATACAAATATATATATATAAATATATATACACACAACTTTCCAGTGTGGCTGTACATTGAGTCCGATTAGTACAGATCAGACTAGATTTTTTGGTCACCCTGTGCCCCTATTAGGCCCCTAATAGGGGCACAGGTCCTATTAGGGGCCTAATAGGGGCAATAGGCCTAGACACAGGGTGATTTACACATAAGAGGGCCTGGGGACGCTGGACACAGAAGCCCGGATTCAGAGAGATCGGCATCTCATATGCGCTACGCCGACGTAACATTGAGAGGCAAGCTGAGTATTCACAAAGCACTTGCTCCCATATTTACGCCGGCGTAACGTAAATGGGCCGGCGTAAGCCCACGTAATTCAAAGTAGCAAGGCAGTGGGCGTGTTGTATTATAATAAGGCGTGACCCCAAGGCGCATGCTCAGAATCACGTCAAATTTACTCCCTAAGATACGCCGGGTCCATTCATGCGACGTGAACTTAACCTACGCCCAGCCCCATTCACGTACGACTTACGTAAACAACGTAAAATACGACGCTGTTCCCGCGCCCATAACTTAACATGACTTACCCCTGCTTTATGAGGGGTAAACTTACGCCGGACGTACGCCTTACGTAAACGGCGTAGCTTACTGCGACGGGCGCAAGTACGTTCGTGAATCGACGTATCTAGTTAATTTACATATTCGACGTGTAAATCAACGGAAGCGCCCCTAGCGGCCAGCGTAAATATGCACCCAAGATACGACGGCGTAGGAGACTTACGTCGGTCGTATCTTGCCAAAATTCAGGCGTATCTGCTTTCCTGAATAAGCGTATAGATACGACGGCGCACATTTTGACTTACGACGGCGTATCTGGAGATACGTCGTCTGAATCCGGGCCAGAGTTTCCAGAGCTCTCCAAGGTAAGCTGAGTTGCGCAAACCCCCCACCCAAAGTGACTCTTGTCACACACCCTTACTATATAACTTTATTGCAGAAGATCCACAAGTTAATGTCCAAACTGCCCCTATCACACAGCATCTCCAAAGCATGTCCACTTTTTTAAAGTAAATTTTTTGCTACTAAATCCAAGTTCACCATTACATGGAACAATTAATCCCATCATACAGAACAGTAGTCCCACAGAAATATGCATGGAACGGCAACAAAGAGGCAGGATTCACACGTGTTGGCAGCAGGGCGCCAATACCTTACAAGTCAGGACTGAATGTGGCCAGGAGCAGTGCAAGACAGCCAGTGGGAGAGCACTTCTCAGAGACTGAGCTTAGTGCAGCCAGGTGCAGTGCAAGACAGCCAGGAGCCATACTACTGCTGAAACTACTACTACTACTACTACTACTACTACTACTACTACTACTACTATAAATTGAGAGAAAGTACATTGCAGCCCAAAGTTGTGCAATACACCCAGGGCCGGCCCTATGATGGGACCGGGTGGTACCATGGGTACCAGGCAGCACTTTTAGGGGGGCAGCATACTGATGCCCACCAGCCCATTCCGCCAGCTCCGCTACCCAAATAAAATTGATGTCCTTTTTTTCCCCCAAATAGAGCTTTCTTTTGGTGATATTTGATCACCTCTGCGGTTTTTATTTTTTGTGCTATAAATATATATATTTTTTTACTTTTTGCTATAATAAATATCCCCAAAATTTATAAAAATAAACAATTTTCTTCAGTTTAGGCCAATATGTATTCTTTTACATATTTTTGGTACCAAAAAAAACACAATTAGCGTACATTGATTAGTTTGCGCAAAAGACATTGTGGCCGCCGGCAATTCACAGGTCCCTTTATACTCCTGGATACATGTATAGAGCCATGGCAGGTCCTTTTATACGCCTATATGCATGTATAGAGCCATGACAGGCCCTCTTTATACATCTATAGAGCCATGACAGGCCCTCGTTATACTCCTTTATACATGTATAGAGCCATGGCAGGTCCTCTTTATACTCCTTTATACATGTATAGAGCCATGACAGGTCCTCTTTATACTTCTTTATACATGTATAGAGCCATGACAGGCCCTCGTTATATACACCTTTATACATGTATAGAGCCATGACAGGCCCTCGTTATATACACCTTTATACATTTATAGAGCCATGACAGGTCCTCTTTATATTCCTTTACATGTAAAGAGTCTCGACAGGTCCTCTATATACATGTATAGAGCCATGACGGGTCCCCTTTAGTTATCATGACATAAAATAATGAATGTGGGGGCCTTTTGGTTGGCGTGATTTTTTTTTGGGGGGGGGGGGGCAGCATTTCATTCTTGGTCCCAGGCAGCACAATGTCTTGGGCCGGCACTGAATACACCTTGCATTCTGTATAGACAGTCAGAAGTTTAGCCATCCTCAAGTTGTTCAAGTTGTACAGTGTGAGGTATCCCATGCTTCCATCCCTATCCAATTTCATTACTCCCCAATAAAACCACCAAACATGAAGCTATTAGATTGATTATTGAGCCTGTAGAAGAACACTAAAAATGCCTGGCTTTGGGTGCTGTAAAGGGAGAAACAGGCTCCTTCGAGTGTAGCGCTACATATCTACACTATACTCTTGGATTGCCAACTAAGATGTTGGACTGGCAGGGGACCCAATACTTTCTGGTGTATTTCTTAGTTGGATATTTTAGTCCTCCAGACTTTGCTCTTTCTATACTCCCCATGTGAGAAGTTCACTTTTGTTGGTGCGGCTCTGTCTCCATAAAGGAACCTGTAACGTTTTCTTCTGTCCTCAGGCTTCTTCAGGAGTTGGCAGATATCCCCTGGCTTCCTGTCAGCCCATCTTGCACTCAGTCTATTCAGCAAATGGAATTAACCTTGTCAGAAATGAGATGTGAGGCTGGGAACCATCTGTATCGCCTGCTGGTCCTGGTGGTCAAAATCCTGGAGCTGGTAAGGCATTTCATATGTAGGGAAACCGATATCTTCTCTATTTATGTGTTTCTATAACAGAAACTTTTAGAGCTTTTAGAAACCATGTGGTAACCCACTAAATCAAATCAAAAGGCCAACCATGAAGTTCTGTAATACCAGCAGCTCCAGAACCAAAACACTGAAAATGAACACAATATTTGGACTTTGAAGAGAAAACTTAGGCCCAGATTCACGTAGGAGATACGACGGTGTATCTCCAGATACGCTGTCATATCTCTGAGTGTGAGGCGTCGTATCTTGGCGCCTGATTCAAAGAATCAGATACGCCAGGATTTCTCTAAGATACGACCAGCGTTAGTCTCCTACGCCGTTGTATCTTAACTGCATATTTACGCTGGCCGCTAGCGGCGTGTACGCTGATTTATGCCTAGAATATGTAAATCAGCTAGATACGCCTATTCAGGAATGTACGCTCGGCCATCGCAGTACAGATACGCCGTTTACGTTAGGCTTTTTCCGGCGTAAAGTTACCCCTGCCATATGAGGCGCAGCCAATGTTAAGTATGGACGTCGGGCCAGCGCCAAATTTTCCGTCGATTACGCCGTTTGCGTAAGTCGTTCGCGAATAGGGCTGTGCGTAATTTACATTCACGTCGAAAGCATTGGCTTTTTGCGGGTTAATTTGGAGCATGCACACTGGGATGCTTTCACGGACGGCGCATGCGCCGTTCGTAAAAAACGCCATTTACGTGGGGTTACAAGAAATTAACATAAAACACGCCCACATGTACTATATTTGAATAAGGCGGGCTTACGCCGGCCTATTTACGCTACGCCGCCGCAACTTTGCTTTGTGAATACTGCACTTGCCTGTCAAAGTTGCAGAGGCGTAGCGTAAATAGGATACGTTACGCCCGCTGACAAATACGCGCTCCCTACGTGAATCTGGGCCTTAGTCTGTCCTTCAACCCATATGGTCTCCTTTTCCAACCTAGTCCTCAGGCAGTTGGACATTTCCATGAATTATAAGCACAACACAGCCTCTACTTTAAAGAAGAGTGACATGACTACTTAACCGGTTAAGACCCGGATCATTATGCAGGTCAAGGACCTTGCCCCTTTTTGCGATTCGGCACTGCGTCGCTTTAACTGACAATTGCGCGGTCGTGCGACGTGGCTCCCAAACAAAATTGGCGTCCTTTTTTTCTCACAAATAGAGCTTTCTTTTGGTGGTATTTGATCACCTCTGCGGTTTTTATTTTTTGCGCTATAAACAAAAATAGAGCGTCAATTTTGAAAAAAATAGCAATATATTTTACTTTTTGCTATAATAAATATCCCCAAAAAAGATATATAAAAAAAACGTTTTTTTTCCCTCAGTTTAAGCCGATACGTATTCTTCTACCTATTTTTGGTAAAAAAAAATCGCAATAAGCGTTTATGGATTGGTTTGCGCAAAATTATAGCGTTTACTAAATAGGGGATAGTTTTATGGCATTTTTATTAATATTTTTTTTTTCACTACTAATGGCCGCGATCAGCGATTTTTTTCATGACTGTGACATTATGGCGGACACTTCGGACACTTTTGACACATTTTTGGGACCATTTTCACATTTTCACAGCGAAAAGTGCTATAAAAATGCACTGATTACTGTGAAAATGACAATGGCAGTGAAGGGGTTAACCACTAAGGGGGCGCTGTTGGGGTTAAGTGTGACCTCATGTGTGTTTCTGACTGTAGGGGGGTGGGGCTGGACGCGTGACGTCAGTGATCGTCATTCCCTATATCAGGGAACAGACGATCAACTGACATTGCCACAGAGAAGAACGGGGAAGGTTTGTTTACACTCACCTCTCCCCGTTCTTCAGCTTCTGTGACCCGATCGCGGGACACCCGCGGCGATCGGGTCCACGGGTTCCGCGGTCACGGAGCTTCGGACCAGCTGGGCTCTTAAAGAGGACGTATATATACGTCCATGTGCCCAGCTGTGACATTCTGTTGACGTATATAGTCGTGCAGCGGTCCTTAAGTGGTTAAAGGGGTTGTAAAGGTTTGTTTTTTATTTTCTAAATAGGTTCCTTTAAGCTAGTGCATTGTTGGTTCTCTTACCCTTTCCTTCCATTTCCCTTCTAAATGTTTTTTTTATTTGTCTGAATTTCTCACTTCCTGGGCCTGATTCCCAAAAGAGATACGCAGGCGTAACTGCTGTTCAGTCTGGGCCAGATTCACAAAGACATACTCCGGTGTATCTCGAGATACGCGGCGTAAGTGTAGATGTGCGCCGTCGTATCGATGCGCGGTACCCACAGAAGCACATACACGTGAACTTAGGCTTCACCCGTCCAACGCAACTGTCCTCCGCCGGCGAAACTTAGGCGCATATTTAGGCTAGGCGTATTCTTCGTTCCCATTGATTAGCTATTCAATTATGCAAATGAGGGAGAAATGCCGATTCACATGCGTACGATTGTCCGTCGTAGGCTACGCGCGGTGCGCGTAAGCTGCTAGCCCGATCTAAAGTTACCCTTCATAAAAGCAGGGGTAACTTTGCAACGGACTTGCACAGGTCAGCTGGAGAGCAGCAACAGCAGCAGCGTGACAGAGGAGCTGAGCAACAACACTTGCAGGACAACACATCTGTGTGCCAACATGTCAGGGGCAGCCGTGGTCATAGTACTACGGCGTCTACGCGCACGCAGGAGGAGGAGGAGGGCACAGGAGAGGGTACCCCGAGATCGCATGGACCTCTTTGGCATGGTGGAATCGGAGGTGTTTCGCTTGTTGAGATTTGACACTGAAGCCATCATGGAAATAGTACGATCCCTGCAGGATGACCTCACCAGCCCAACACATCAATCACAAGCAGTGCCGCCACTGCTCAAGGTCATGGCAACCCTGCATTTTTTAGCCAGTGGATCATTTCAAAGAACCAGTGGAAATTTGGCTGGGATGTCCCAATCCACAATGAGTAGGTGCGTGCACCAAGTTGTACCCGCTATCCTGAGACGGATGTCCCACCACATTGTGAGACCCACCCAGGAGGTCCAGCAGGCAAAGGCAAGAACCGATTTCTATAAAATAGCCAGATTTCCACGCACTGTGGGGGCCATTGATTGTTCTCATGTGGCACTCCAGCCCCCCCGTGACGCTGAACATATGTACCGTAACAGGAAGAATTGGCATTCCATTAATGTACAAGTAATAACCGATGCTCAAGGCCTCATATGGCACGTCTGTGCTAAACACCCTGGGGCCACCCATGACAGCTTTATCTACCGGCAAAGCGACATCCCAAGACAATTTGAAGATAACGTGTATGGGGACAGCTGGCTGGTTGGTGAGTGACATGGGTGTCAGGCATTACTGTCCCCCCCATGATGCAGACATCACAAGGGGCACATGCATGACTAACATCCTCCTGTCTTTTCCCTTCCAGGTGACTCTGGATATGCCCTGGGACCCCACCTGATGACCCCATTCCGGAACCCACAAACACCAGGAGAAAGAAGCTACAACGAGGCTCATATACGTACCCGGGGAGTGGTGGAGCGCACGTTTGGCCTCCTGAAGTCACGGTTCCGATGCCTAGATAGGTCTGGGGGTACACTGTTGTATGCCCCAGACTTTGTGTGCCAGATTATCGGTGCATGTTGCATTTTGCACAATTTCGCCATGAGAAGGGGCCTGCAGGTTGAAGTCCGTCATGACCTGACCCCCGAACCAGACATTCCCCCCCCAACCGAGGGTCCCCCGTCTGCTGAGGGAAGAGCAGTCAGGAGATGCCTCGTGGAAGGCTTATTTTCACGTGCAACACGCACATGAAACATGTCACAATGCTAATGCACGCATGCACCCCACTGTGGTCCCTAACACACCCCCCCCCCCAAACACCAATAAATTGGATTAGACCGAAGTACACCGTGCGGTACTTGGGAGCAGCAACGCCACGTCAAGGCTCCAATTATGTTGCTGTATGTTTCTCTGAAAATAATTGTCAATATATATATCCCAAATAATAATAAAATAAATACAACTCCAATCGAGTATCATAATAACAAAATATCACTCATATCATGAGTATCAATTAATAACCAAAAATCAAATTGAATATAAAAATAAAATAATCTAAATGGCACTCATCTGGCCCGACGTGGACTACGCCTAGTGCCAAGGCTCTGTGCCCTCTGTTGCCTGGGGGCAGCCGCGGGTGGGGGGGTGGGTCATTGGGAGGAGGAACATCCCCCGGTCTCTCCCTGGCTGCCTGGATACCCTCTAAAGCCAGGGCTATGCGGGTAAGGACCGCAGTGGTCTGATTCCCCACCGCCTCAATGGCTGCTGTATTGGCCTGTATGGCCACTCCCAGGCTCCTCACCTCTGCCACAAGGCCTGAATTAGTGTCATCCAGGTCCCTAACGCAGGTCACCAACGCAGTGCTGTTGGCACTGACCTCCTGCACATTTTCACTAATGGTGGCAGTGAAAGCAGCCTGGGTCTGCTGCATGGAGGCCAGGCTGGCTGCCACCCGGCGCATATCACATGCAACAGAACCCACATGTTGGGTCTGCCTGGCCAGGTCCATAGCCAAAGTGGCTTCTAAGGCATCAGGATCACCCCTCGTCTTCCTAATTGCCTTCCTGGGTGCAGGTGAGGCTTGGGGACGAATGTATGGGGAGGACCCTGAGGGCACTTCCCTTAGGGAGGATAGGCTTCCCAAAAGGTCAGAGGCCCTTAGGGGGCTTCCCAAAAGGGTGGAGGCACTTGGGGGGGTTACAATGAAGTTTGAGTCCCTTGGGGGGGTATCCCCTATGGAGGTGGAGGTATGGGAGGGTCCAGCGACGGTGGTCTCATCCCCCAGATATATGCCATCATCCAGGTGCCCGTGCTCCTCCTCCACTTCCTCTAATGGAGAGGTGTGGACACTGGTATCCTGGGATGGGCTTGGTTGGCCAGCAGCCGAGGATGGGCCCGCTTCATCCTGCATATCTGTGGATGACACAAAACAGTAACATGTTGGTGGACCCACACACTTGTCACATATTCACTCCCCCCCCACACACATGCTATACACCAGATAAAAGAAAAAACACACTCACCTGTCCTCAAGGGCTGATCAACTGACTCGAAGCCCTCCAGGCCCTCCACCTGCTCCTTCTCCAGGCACCTGGCAATGACCTCCTCATCAGGTGTCAGTCTTAGTTTCAGGGCTGGTCCACCTCCGGTGCCCCTACTGTGTTTTTTTATCTTGGCCACCTTCTCCTTCACAAGACGCCGCAGGTCGTTGATCTTCTTGGCGATCTTGTCTGGGGTGCGGTTGGCATAGCCAAGGGCACTCACCTCCGCTGCAATCTGTGCCAAGATTTGATCCTTACGGACCTTGCTGGTCGAGCCACTTTCCTTGCCGTGGAGGAACTTGTTATATTTTCTCATGGCATCAATAATCACCGCCTTCTCCTCAATAATAAAGTTTTTTTCCCTCCTATCTTTCGAGCCAGCCTCAGACATCTTTTTTGATCTGAACAAAGCAAAAGTAGCCACACCAAACGACCAAAACCAGCAGGTGTACTTTTGCACTTGACTGGCGCATGTCCGGGCGGATTTATGCCCTGGGCGGAAACGGTGGGCTGGGTTATCGTGGGGGGGAATACGAGAGGCGAATTGGGGCGCATGCGCAGTGGGACGCGGGGGATGCGATCACGTGACGGCGCATTGCGCCGTTCGTTCGGACCTTAATTTGCATGGGGTCACGCTTCATTTAAATGGATCACGCCCACCTCCTTCCCACTTTGAATTAAGTCGGGTTACGCCATCAAAATTACATTACGATGGCGCATCGCAGCGCGCATTTGCTTGCTGAATAGGCTGCTTGCCTCTCTAAGTTTCGACGGTCTAGTGTATCTGCGTTGCGATACGCCCGCCTATTGATGCGCTGAGCTTCGTGAATCTGGGCCTCTGTGCCTAACTTTGGAAACGATTCTCAAAAGGCTTTTTCCAAAGTTAGGCAGAAAATCTGACATGTGTAAGACACTTACACTGTCAGATCTTAGGATGCAGTACCGCATCCGCCGCTGGGGGCATTTCTCATGAAAATGCAGCTTTGAGTATGCAAATGAGGACTTAAGCAGATCCACAACGCTTTTCATCAGCTTTTCAGCACTGTGATTTCTGCGTAAGTTCCCATTTGCTTGCGCAAAACTAGGGCTGGTTTTACAATGTGGAAAGTTAGTCACACCTTGTAAAAGCACATTCAAGCGACGGCATTTGGTATGCATTCCTGAGGGAGAACTCCACGGCAATTTTTAAATTCAAAACCGGCATGGGTTCCCCCCCAGGAGCATACCAGGCCCTTAGGTCTGGTATGGGTTGTAAGGAGACCCCCCCTATGCCGAAAATTCGACGTAGGGGGTCCCCCTACAATCCATACCAGACCCGTATCCAAAGCACGCTACCCGGCCGGCCAGGAAAGGGAGTGGGGACGAGCGAGCGCCCCCCCCCTCCTGAGCCGTGCCAGGCCGCATGCCCTCAACATGGGGGGGTTGGGTGCTCTGGGGCAGGGGGGCGCACTGCGGGCCCCCCCACCCCAGAGCACCCTGTCCCCATGTTGATGAGGACAGGACCTCTTCCCGACAACCCTTGCCGTTGGTTGTCGGGGTCTGCGGGCGGGGGCTTATCAGAATCTGGGAGTCCCCTCAAATAAGGGGGCCCCCAGATACCGGCCCCCCACCCTAAGTGAATGGATATGGGGTACATCGTACCCCTACCCATTCACCTGGAGGCAAAAAGTAAAAGTTATTAAACACACAACACAAGGGTTTTTAAAATAATTTATTAGTCTGCTCCGGAGGCCCCCCCTGTCTTCTTTATTAGCTCTAATACCAGGGGGGGCTTCTTCTTCCGCTCTCCGGGGGTCTTCTCCGCTCTCCGGGGGGGTTTCTTCTTCCGCTCTCCGGGGGGGGGGGTCTTCTCCGCTCTCCGGGGGTCTTCTTCTATCTTCGCCGCTCTCCGCTGTTGACTCGGCGCACCCCGGTTCTTCTGCAGATGTCCGGTGCCTTCTTCTTCAGCGCTGGCTGCCTGCTATCTTTGTGTGTTAGCTCAATTACTAACAGGCAGCCAGCGCGGTCTTCTGTGACGTCAGGTTCTTCTTCTCCCCTCTTCCGATGTTGACTCGTCGCCTCTTGACACTGCAATGATGGAAGCGCGCCTTGCATCCCATTTATATAGGCATCACCGTCCCATCATGCTCCAGTAGGTACCCACGTGGTGGGTGCACGTGGGTAGGCACCCACCACGTGGGTACCTGCCGGAGCATGATGGGACGGTGATGCCTATATAAATGGGATGCAAGGCGCGCTTCCATCATTGCAGTGTCAAGAGGCGACGAGTCAACATCGGAAGAGGGGAGAAGAAGAACAGAAGAGAAGAAGGTGACGTCACAGAAGACCGCGCTGGCTGCCTGTTAGTAATTGAGCTAACACACGAAGATAGCAGGCAGCCAGCGCTGAAGAAGAAGGCACCGGACATCTGCAGAAGAACCGGGGTGCGCCGAGTCAACAGCGGAGAGCGGCGAAGATAGAAGAAGACCCCCGGAGAGCGGAGAAGACCCCCCCCCGGAGAGCGGAAGAAGAAACCCCCCCTGGAGAGCGGAGAAGACCCCCGGAGAGCGGAAGAAGAAGCCCCCCCCCTGGTATTAGAGCTAATAAAGAAGACAGGGGGGCCTCCGGAGCAGACTAATAAATTATTTTAAAAACCCTTGTGTTGTGTGTTTAATAACTTTTACTTTTTGCCTCCAGGTGAATGGGTAGGGGTACGATGTACCCCATATCCATTCACTTAGGGTGGGGGGCCGGTATCTGGGGGCCCCCTTATTTGAGGGGACTCCCAGATTCCGATAAGCCCCCGCCCGCAGACCCCGACAACCAACGGCAAGGGTTGTCGGGAAGAGGTCCTGTCCTCATCAACATGGGGACAGGGTGCTCTGGGGTGGGGGGGCCCGCAGTGCGCCCCCCTGCCCCAGAGCACCCAACCCCCCCATGTTGAGGGCATGCGGCCTGGCACGGCTTAGGGGGCGGGGGGCGCTCGCTCGTCCACACTCCCTTCCTGACCAGCCGGGTAGCGTGCTTTGGATACGGGTCTGGTATGGATTGTAGGGGGACCCCCTACGTCGATTTTTCGGCATGGGGGGGTCTCCTTACAACCCATACCAGACCTAAGGGCCTGGTATGCTCCTGGGGGGGGGAACCCATGCCAGTTTTTTCTTTGAAAATTGGCATGGAGTTCTCCCTCTCAGGAATGCATGCTGAGCGACGCTGTCATTTTTTTTTATAATTATTTGTTTTCCCGGCGCGTATATTTTTTTTCACCCGTCGCAACTTTAGTGTCCCGTCGCAATCCACAAAGCCCGGCGTCAATTACGTTCGCGCGCTGCACGTCGGGAAAATTACGTCACACGCATGCGCAGTACGGCCGGCGCGGGAGCGCGCCTCATTTAAATTTTAAACGCCCCCCGGAGAGGAGGACCGCCTTGCGACGGCGGCACTGAAATTTCTAGGTAAGTGCTTTGTGGATCAGGCACTTAGGTAGAAATTTTAAGTCAGTGTAACTTAACTGCTGAAAGTTAAGTTAGGCAGCTTTTTTGGGAATCAGGCCCCCTGTTCCTCCTCAGTAAGCTTGCCCCCTTCATCCGAGCGGTTCTGGCTGGGGCTTAGTCAGCGTGCTCGCCCCCTCCCTTGGGACTACATCTTAGCGGGGAGACACTTGGAGGGGACGAGCACGCTGACTAACCCCCAGCCAGAACGGCTCAGATGATGGTTGAAAGCTTACTGGGGAGAAACAGGAAGTTAGAAATTCAGACAAAGAAAAAAAAAACATTTATAGGTAGATTCAGGTACCTGGGTGCAAACTTGCGGCGACGTAGCTTAGCCTGTTTAGGCTACGCCGCCGTAAGTTAGCTAGGCAAGTACATGATTCTCAATGTACTTGCCTGCTAATATACGGCGGCGTAGCCTTAAGCGGGCGGGCGTAAGGGCGCCAAATTCAAATGTCTTGGAAAGGGGCGTGTTTTATGGTAATGAGGCTTGACCTCACGTTTTTGAATTTTTTTTTTTACTGCGCATGCGCCGGGCGACTACATTTCCCAGTGTGCATTGCGGCTAAGTACGCCGCACGGGCCTATTGATTTCGACATGGACGTAAACGACGTAAATCCCGATTCGCGGACGACGTAAAAAATTTGAATCTCGCGGCGGGAACGGCGACCATACTTTAACATTGTTATTCCACCTAATAGATGGAATAACTTTAGGCCTGCTAATGCCTTACGGAAACGGCGTAAATCGACTGCGGCGGCTGGGCGTACGTTCGTGAATCGGCGTATCAACTCATTTACATATTCTACGCCGACCGCAATGGAAGCGCCACCTAGCGGCCATCCAAAATATTGCAATCTAAGATAGGACAGCGCAAGCCGTCCTATCTTAGATATGTTTAAGCGTATTTCTGTTTGAGCATACACTTAAACATAAGTCGGCGTAGATTCTACTGATAAGTCGGCCTAACTCTACCTGAATCTACCTATTAGAAGGGAAATGGAAGGAAAAGGTAAGTGAACCAACAATGCACTAGCTTAAAGGAACCTATTTAGAAAATAAAAAAATAACTTTTACAACCCCTTTAACATTCAAGGGGGAAAACAGACTTGAATGTGAAGACTAAATAGGACTTAGTTATCTAAGACCAACATTTTCAAACATGGCTTGAAGATGTAAGGCATGGAGCACAAGAGAATTAGACATGACACAGAGACCATGAGATGGGGCATACCTTGAATAAATAAGACAAAGACCTGTAAATGACAGGACTAACATTGGTTGATAACACTGGCCAGCATGTATTGGGTGACTTTACTATATGACATTATTAATATCTTTAACTCTTATTTCCTGTGAAGGTGAGAGAGGACACATACACCTTGCTGAAGACCACGCAGAGGGATGCCCAACTAGCCCAGTCCAAGCACAGCCCAGTAAAGAGCTCTAGGGGGGGACATCAACAAGTGGAGTCCTGGCTGCACCGACTGGGCAACTTTGCTTCTCTTGTTGGACATATGATTTGCCAGAACCTGTCTATTGTCATCCAGCAAAATATCCTGGCCTTTGTTAATGATGTCATCCAGGTGAGACATGTTTTCATCCCTCAGAGCCAGGGCTATGGGCTCTTGGAAGCAGTGGTAAGATATATAGTTACATAGTTAGTCAGGTTGAAAAAAAAACACAAGTCCATCGAGTTCAACCATAAAAATAAAAAAATATCGTACAATCCCATACACCCAATTCTATACCCACAGTTGATCTAGAGGAAGGCGAAAAAACCCCAGCAGAGCATGATCCAATTTGCTACAGCAGGGGGAAAAAACCTTCATAATACCCCGAGAGGCAATCAGATTTTCCCTGGATCAACTTTACCTATAAATGTCAGTACCCAGTTATATTTTGTACATTTAGGAAAGAATCCAGGCCTTTCTTAAAGCAATCTACTGATCTGGCTAGAACCACCTCTGGAGGGAGTCTATTCCACATTTTTACAGCTCTTAGGCCCCGTACACACGACCAAACATGTATGCTGAAACTGGTCCGCGGGCCAGTTTCAGCATACATGTTCGGTCGTGTGTGGGCGCGAGCGGGCCGAATTCCAGCAAACATTTGCCCGCCGGGCCTTTTCCCAGCAGACAAATATTCCTGGACGTGTTTTAAAACCGTCCGCTGGAATCCTGCCCGCTCGGACATGTACGGTCGTCAGTACAGACCTACCGTACATGTCCAGGCGCCTGCCGTCCCTCGCATGCGTCGAATGACTTTGACGCATGCGTGGAAGCCTTTAAATGGCAGGCCCGCCCACGTCTCCGCGTCATCGTCGCGGCGACGACGCGGACACGCCCCGCGTATTGTTTACGCGCGGACTTGTACACACCATCGTACAGAAGCCCTCTGGCAGACATGTACGGTGAAAACGGTCCGACGGACCGCTTTCACCGTACATGTTTGTTCGTGTGTACCCGGCCTTACTGTGAAGAAATCTTTCCGTATTATAAAATGGGTAGATGTGCAGAAGACAAAAAGAGGCCTTATCAAATCTTACTCCCATGGGCGTAGCATAAGGGGTTGCAGGGGTCTCAATCGCAACCCCACTCCTAGCTCAAGGGGGCCCCTGCAGCTTCCCTGACCATATTATAATATCTTCCACAAAGTCCAGCTCCGATCTGCACAAGGGCCCCACAGCCACGCTCCAGTACTGGACTTTCACTTTGCCTTCCACAGTCCACATCCCTCCATTCTCATTGGCTAGGGACAAGCTGTGAGCCATTTTCTAAATGGAGCAGAGCACAGGGTGAGAAGAGCCCAGGGGACCAGGTCAACTTTTGCATCGGCCCACAAGCTTCAATCTACGCCTCTGCTTACTCCTATTGTAGCTCAGGTGTTTTCGTTTAAAACATGCTACTGTCTGCACTGAGTATGTTCTCCTTGTATCTATGTAAGCTTCCTCCAAGTGGTGTTATGTATTTTGTCCCTTCAGTCTTGCACAGTTGTACAGTCTCTTTTCCTGCACTGAAATGGCTTACTCTGATTTCACTGCACACTGTGAGCTTCTCACAATGTGCACGGGTGTAGCGCCTCTGTACTTTATAGTACTGGTGCTAGTCAAATTTAAGTATAGATCAGAGTATAGTTAGACTCTGATCCTGATTGTTAGTGGCAAATTGCGGTCTCTGTCTCAGCTTGGCTGTGCTGTGAGCCCATTCTGCTGTGCTGGGGTGTTCTTCAAACCCCAGTACTGCAGGTGGCAGCAGTGGAGTCGAGGTTTGGATGCTCTTTCCCAGCAGCCAATCGGGAGGGTTTGTCCTCGCTGTGCATGCTGGGGAGGGGTATTTATGGGACAGACGCCATTGTTCTGGGTCTTCTTCGTCCAGTGGGGCACCCACCTTTAGGGTGGCCACATCACGGTGCCCGGGCGCTATGGCCTACCGGGGCGTGCGTGCCACGCGGTGTTCCTGGTTCTGGGATCATGTTGGCACAGAGCATCTGAACTAGCAATGGGGATCCAGTGAGCGACTGGGTTCCCTCTTTTGAAGATCCCAAGCTGTGTGCTGTTCGGTGGGGAGTCAGTCTGAGGAGCGCCATTGAAAGGCTGGTGGTCCAATAGGGTTGGGCAGAAACCACCGGGCATCACAGGTAGCCGGGCACTGCGGGACTGATCACCTGTCAGTCGGTACCTGGGCGACAAGTTGAAGGAGATCCAGACGTAACTCAACCAAGGAGGCACATCTCCAAGAATTCTACCCAGAGGGGACCTGTGGCAGAGGTATCTTCTGAGGCTCTTAGACAGGGGTCTGTGGCAGAGACTTTCTCCCAAGTTCACCAAGGAGGGTCTGTGGCAGAGACTTATTCCTATAATTGTCTGAGTGATACTCCGGCTGCCAGGTCAGTGAGAAAGGCCTGTCCAGGTGCACTGAGCCCACTCCGGCGGGAGCAGGACTGTTTCCTATCATTACGCCTGAATCTGCTGTTCTCCTTTCTTCTTCAACTTTACTTTCCTCAACGCAAGTTTTATTGTTTTTACCCGGCTGGGTAATAAAGAGCACAGCAAAAGAGCACCTGTCGTGGACATTCCTTTACTTCTGTTTATGCACATACGCATCATTCACCCCTAGAGAATTTGGAGGAGCCACAAGGTAACACGCCGCCCAAAAATCCAGCAGCTCCAATGAGGGTAATGCTACACGGGAAAAAACACAGATTGCAAAATATAAAGAGATTAAACTTTAGCTTCCAAAGTTCCTTCCCTCCCTTGCTCTATCCAAAACTAAAATAAACTTTTGGCTGGAGTTGGGCTTTAACCACTTGCTGACTGCTGCACTCCCATATACGTCGGCAGAATGGCAGCGGCAGGCAACTGGGTGTACAGGTACGTCCCCTTTAAGAAGCCGTGCAGCGGGCACTCGCCATAACTAGTAAAAAAAAAAAAAAAAATGCCATAAAACTATCCCCTATTTTGTAGATGCTGTAACTTTGATGCAAACCAATCAATACACGCGTATTGCCATTTTTTTTATAAACAATTTGTAGAAGAATACATATCGGGCTAAACTGAGGAAAAAAAAAAATATATTTTTTGGGGATATTTATTATAGCAAAAAGTAAGAATCGCAACATTATTCCAAAAATTCAGATTTTATTAAAGCCCAATTCCAGCCAAAAGTTTTCTTTGGCTCTTTCACAAGGAGCGGACCGTTTCTGGGTCCGCTCCGTGTGTCCGCCAAAGCTCAGCGGGAATCCCCGCTGAGCTGTCGGCGGATAGGGCGGTCCCCGCACACAGTGCAGGGACCGCCCTGTCTCTGCTCCGCTGTCCCCTATGGGGGACCGGATGCAGACGGACCGTCTGTCCTTCTGCATCCGGTCCGTTCCGCCGAACGGAAGAAAAATAGGGTTTCTTCCGTTCGGAAAAGCGGATCCCGACTGACGCGGACGCTAGCGGATGCTCCATCCGCTAACGGACGCGTTCCCATAGGGATTCATTACAAGTCCGTTAACGGACTTGTAATGAGCGGACGAACGGTTCGCTAGTGTGAAAGAGCCCTAAGTTTTGGATAGAGCAAGGACGTTGTACCCAAGCAAAATTGTTGCTCTTTTTTTGTTTATAGGGAAAAAAAATTAAAACCGCAGAGGTGATCAAATGGCACCAAAAGAAAGCTCTATTTGTGGGGGGGGGGGGGGGGACGTCAGATTTGTTTGGATACAATGTCCTTGCTCTATCCAAAACTAAAAGAAAACTTTTGGCTGGAGTTGGGCTTTAATAAAATCAGAATTTTTGGAATAATGTTGCGATTTTTAGTGGATACTTTGTCTTGGTTTGAGCACACATTGCACTTTGTTAAGGCTGTGCTGTTCCTCCATAAGTTTCTAGAAGAGTACAATAGGGACAGGAGAAGACAAGGAGAGAGGCGCCTCTGGGTGTAGATTTTATGACCCTCGGACTCTTATGCCACGTACAGACGGTCGTTTTCTGCGATGTAAAAAAACGACGTTTTTAAAAACGTCAATTTAATTGATCGTGTGTGGGAGAAAACGACGTTTTATGTCTTCAGAAAAACGACCAAAAAAAATTGAAGCATGCTTCAATTTTATGTGTCGTTTTTCAAAACGTCGTTTTTTACTCAGCTACGAGTAAGCATCACAGGATGTGAAACATGTCAGCTCTTTTTTCCTAATCCACTTCTTGTTTGACTGCATGAATTTTGGCTGTTTTTTCCATTTGAATTTTTGTTGTTTTTTCATGTTTTGAATAAAGACATCGTTTTTTTGAGGAGTGCGGCGATCCAGGAGTTTTCTTTCATCTCGTCGTTTTTTACTTCACAGAAATTGACAGTGTGTAGCAAAAAACGACGTTTCAAACGACGTTTTTACACCCGCGCATGCCCAGAAGCTAGTTATGAAGCGAGCTTCAATGGGAAAACGTGGTGAACGTAACCTCGCTTTGCTAGAGCACTGTGAAAAAACGATGGTGTGTAGGCAACATCGTTTTTGAAAATTGAAGTTTCAAAAACGTCGTTTTTTACTTCACAGAAAACGTCGTTTTTTTACATCGCAGAAAACGACCGTCTGTACGCGGCATTATGCCACGTACACACGACCGTTATTCATATCATGCAAAAAAACATAATTTTTCTTGATGTGATTTGTCGTGTTTCCTCTCAAGCCTGCCTTGCATACACACGTTCGTGAAAAAAAATGCTTGAGCAAAGCGCGGTGACGTACAACACGTACAACGGCACTATAAAGGGGAAGTTCCAATCGAATGGCGCCATCCTTTGGGCTGCTTTTGCTAATTTCCCCATCTCATAACTCGCTTCTGAGCATGCAAGTTTTTTCCCCCTCGTTAAAACCTACACACGACGTGAAAAAGAACGGCGATAAAAAATAGAGCAGGCTCTAAAAAAAATTCGCCCAATTTTCTTGTCGAGAAAAATGCTCTGGAGCCTACACACAATTGTTTTTCACTACCAATTTTAAAAATTGCGGTCGTGTGTACGCGGCATTTTTGTCTTTTTATATAATTCATATTATATGTCAAATTACCATTTAACTTGTTGGATGTTTTGATCCAGTTCCTTGCATCTTTACTTGTCTCAATAGGGACAGAAGGAAGATGGGGACCATTATATTCATTCACTGATAAAACTTCTTTCTTCTCACAGACTCCGCCGGTACATGAATCGTCTTTCTTGCAAGTCACCCTGGAGTTCGGGGAGGCAGCGGAGCTGACCCTCTGCCCTTCTGAAGATCAAATAGAAAAAAGCTTCACTCAGGCGCTGGACTCTGTACTGAATTCTGTCCTGCAGGTACTGAGCCATCTACCCTCACCTTTATTTCTTCAATGCTCTTCTATTTTACAGCTGCAGTGTTAATATTTATTTAAGATAATATGATAATAACTTAAAGCAGACCTTTAGTCTCGGAAAATACGTTTTGGTTCCTGCAACCACCCATCCTCCATGAAATGCCATTTACAAGAAAAGTCCACACATTGGCCCAGATTCAGGTAGCCTTGCGCTTTTTTTACGTAGGCGCAGGGCACCGTTTTTGCCCTGCGCCCCCGCAAATTTTCTGCGCTACCCGCGATTCACAGTAGCTCCGTAAATTGCGTGTGCGCTCCGGCAAAATGCCCGGCGTAAGCGCGCGCAATTTAAATGATCCTGTAGGGGGCGGGAATCATTTAAATTAGGCGCGTTCCCGCGCCGAGCGTAGGGCGCATGCTCCGTCGGGAAACTTTCCCGACGTGCATTGCGGTAAATGATGTTGCTTCAAAGTGAACGTGAATGGCGTCCAGCGCCATTCACGATTCACTTACGCAAACGACGTAAATTTCAAATTTTGCGACGTGGGGACGACGGGTATACTTTAGCATTGGCTGCCCCTGCTATTAGAAGGGGCAGCCTTACGCTAAACACGCCGTACGCAAACAACGTCAACTGCGTACGCAGGGCGCGCGTACCGTAGTGAATCGGCGTTAGTATGCAATTTGCATACTATACGCTGAGCACAACGGGAACGCCACCTAGCGGCCATCGCAAGAATGCAGCCTAAGATATGCGGGCATAAGAGCCTTATGCCACGCATATCTTAGGCTGCAGTCGGCGTAACGAGGTTCCTGAATCAGGAGCATTCGTTACGCCGGCGCAAGTAAGCAATTGCGCTGCGTAACTATGGTTACGCAGGCGCAATTGCTTCTTGAATCTGGGCCAATTGTTGATATGTCACGGTTTAGCCTGCAGTTTCCTGCCTGTGAAATCCTTAATACCTTAATGAAGTGGTTCTGCTAGACCCAATGCTGTATCCTGGCCTAGGCCAACAAGGCCCAGGCCTAGGGCAGCACTTTGCAGGGGGGCAGCACGGACAGTGTCCCCGCCGGCTTGTGCTACACTGTTAGGCAAATTAGTTTAGCGCCCCCATAAATCATCCGCACTGCTTCCAGTATGTGGGCGGTTGGCATTCTGCAACTGTGGGGGGGGGGGGGGGCGTTGCTTCATTTTTTTTACCATCCCTGTCCCATTGCAGAGATTTCCCTTCACTTCCTGTCCCATAGCCAAACAGGAAGTGAGAGGACATCTATGCAAATTAAGGGAATCCATTGCCCCCCTCCACCCAGGCCATCAGAACTAGTGTCCCCACTTGAAAATTTCAGGGTGGGTCTTAAACCGCAAGGGGTGTGGCCTTGACAGGAAGGGGTGGGTCATATTTAAATTAGGGGGTGCACGAGTTAGTCAGGCCTAGGGCAGCACAAAACCTAAATACACCCCTGGCAGTGATTCTATTCACATTAGACATGTGCAAGTTGTTTAGTTCCAAATTTGTTTTCTTTAACAAACTATGACAAAATCGAACATTCGAAAATTCTAAATTTCTGAAATTCTAAATTTCTGAAATTCTAAATTTCTGAAATTCTAAATTTGAAGATTCAGAAATTAAAAATTCGAAAATTTCTGAAATTCTAAATTTGAAAATCCGAAAATTCAAAATGTCAGAAATTTGGAAATTAGAAAATTCGGAATTAAGAAATTCAACAATTCAGAAATTTGGAAATTTGAAATTTAACAATTCAGAAATTCAATGATTCGGAAATACAAAATACAAAAATCCAGAAATTCAAAATCCAAAAATCCGGAAATTTGGAAATCCAAAATTAAGAATGAAAATCCAAACGTTGAAAAGAACGTAAATCAGAAAATAAGAACGAAAATTTAAAAACCCCAAAATTAGAAAATCTGAAATAATAACTAACTGATAATAACTTAAGTATTACTAACTATTAAATTATAGGTATTGGAATTTTCTTTAAAATTTGGCTGTTAGTGAACGTACCGAATTTATCCGAAGTTACAAATTATCCCTAATAATGAATGCCGTAGCTAAGCGAATGGAATGTAAAAAATAATAATAATAATAAACAATACTACTACTACTAATAATAATAATAATACAAATGTATTATTATTATTTAGTTTCATTACATTTGTTTAGATGTGGCATTCGTTATTTTGGATAATTCGTAACTTTGGATAAATTTGTATCTGTTACGTTCACCAACAGCCAAATTTGAAAGGAAATTTCAATACCTATAATTTAATAGTTAGTTATTATTTAGAGTTTTGGGGTTTTCGTTCTTTCAAATTTTTCAGATTTTCCTCCACCTCTCCCAGCCACCAGCCACCAGCGGGGGTAACCCCCCCCCCCCCCCCCCCTGCAGCTCTCAGAGCGGGTAAGAGAGAACACCGGCATGTGAAGAAAGAAAGATCTGTAGCATTTCAGTGCTTAAGTTTGTATGCATCGGGTGAAGATTGAGTTTAAAGTGGTTGTAAGACATCTCCCTCGGAGGTTACTTTCGGGTATCGCCGCTCCAGCGATGTGATTGGCCGGAGTAGCGAAGACGTCACTCCGCACATGTGCGTGGGAGCCGTCATAGCCGGAATTACCCCTTCACAAAACCAGCATTGTCAGTGCGCCTGCGCATTCTTTTTGGCAAATATCTCCTAAACCGTGCAGGTTTAGGAGATATTGCAAACACCTTAATCTAGGCTTACCTGTAGGTAAAACATGTCAGAGAGGGTTTACAACCACTTTAAGTAAATACCTTGTGGAGACAGGCGTATCGGTATGCACACAGTGTGACATGATTGATTGCAGATGCTCTGCACTGAGATAACTGTACCGTCTGTGACAGTACAGAGGAAGGGGGGGGGGGTGAGATCCCCTGCCAACAGCCGGGAGAAGAAAAGGAGACCAGCGGGGAGATCAGCTTAGTGCTGCTCTGTACCAAAGGCACCAGACACCGCTAGATCAAAGAGACACACACACGTCCATAGCATACTTCCGTTACAGAGAGGATTATAGGGGTACACAAGAACCTCAAACTATTATTTTTGGGGTAGGGCTTATATTGCAGCCCTCCTGGAAAATAGCGCTAGGTCTTACTTTTGGGGTAGGTCTTATTTTTTCGGGGTAGGTCTTATTTCCGGGGAAACACGGTATGTGGAAATGCCGGAGGTATGTTCCTGACACTCATTGGAGCCAAATAAGTGGCTTAGGGAATCTATGAAATGTCTTCAACATTACAGAACACACCCAGTAGAATGTAACTACAGTACTACTACTAGATATTTCAGCCTTATGGAATTCACTCAAAACTGACCTACATATCAGAACCCTCCTTGGAATTATTAAATGTATACCTTTTCCCCCGCAGGTGACAGAGCTGTTTCTCCAGAATAAGGTGAATCTTCAACAGTCTTCAACAGCAAACTTGTCGGATCCCAAAGAGCCCGGTAATAGAGACATTTCACTGTGTGTTTGAGTGATGTTTTTATAACAGGTCACTTCTATCAAAAGCAGATTAATCCTTATTATTATAGTAATAATACAAATATTAATGGGTTGTTTTTCAGATTGCCCCAGGCTCCTAGCCTTAAGTGAGGAGCAAATACGGACAGTTATTCATTCTCCGGCTCCCCCACCTGGTACATGCAGGGAACTGCCCAAAGATGGAGAGCTGAGGGTTAAGGGACACCTTCATAGATCCCATTATCTACCCCTGAATCTAACATCACTTTCATACCTCATCAGCAGTGACCCCTCCATCTGCCAGGCCAGAGAGATGCTGCAGAGACTGCTGGAGGTGAGTAAGAGACTATAGAGACTGCTAGGAGTGAGTGAGTGAGTGAGTGAGACTCTGGCCTGCTAGGGGTTAGTAAGAGAGAGACTGCTGGGTGTGAGTGAGAGACTGCTAGGAACTGTATAAGAGACTACTGGAGTTGAGTGAGAAACTGCTAGGGGTTAGTAAGAGAGAGACTGCTGGGTGTGAGTGAGAGACTGCTAGGAACTGTATAAGAGACTACTGGAGTTGAGTGAGAAACTGCTTGGGGTTAATGAGGGACTTTTGAGACTGCTGGAGGTGAATCAGAGTCTTCAAAGCCTGCATGAAGGAAATGGAAATCTACTTAAGTGAATGGTAGTCTTTAGAGACTGCTGGAAGTGAATAGGAAACTGTAGAGACTGTTAGAAGTAAAAGGGAGTCTGCACAGACTGTTGGAAGTGAAAGGAAATCTTCAGAGACTGCTGAAAGATAATAAAAAACTGCATAGACCGCTGGAAGTGACTGGTAGTCTGCATAGACTGCTGGAAGTGACTGGTAGTCTGCATAGACTGCTGGAAGTGAATGGTGGTCTGTAGATGCCCCTTGAAGTGAATGAGACACCGCAGAGATGGCTAGAAGTGAATAAGAGATTGCAGAGACTGCTGGAAGTGAGTGAGAGACTGTTGCAAGTGAATGTGAGACTACAGAGACTGCTGGAAGTGAATAAGCGACTACAGAGACTGCTGGAAGGGAATGAGAGACCGCTGGAAGTGAATGAGGGACTGCAAAGACTGCTGGAAGTGAATGAGGGACTGCAGAGACTGCTGGAAATAAATGAGGGACTGCAGAGACTGATGGAAGTGAATGAGAGACTGCTGGACGTGAATGAGGGACTGCAGAGACTGCTGGAAGTGAATGAGGGACTGCAGAGACTGCTGGAAGTGAATGAGGGACTGCAGAGACTGCTGGAAGTGAATAAGGGGCTGCAGAGACTGCTGGAAGTGAATGAGGGACTGCAGAGACTGCTGGAAGCGAATGAGGGACTGCAGAGACTGCTGGAAGTAAATGAGAGCCTGCAGAGACTGCTGGAAGTGAATGAGGGACTGCAGAGACTGCTGAATGTGAATAAGAGATTGCTGGAAGTGAATGAGGGACTGCAAAGACTGCTGGAAGTAAAAGAGAGCCTGCAGAGACTGCTGGAAGTGAATGAGGGACTGCAGAGACTGCTAAAGGTGAATGAGAGACTGCAGAGACTGCTGGAAGTGAATTGGAGATTTTAGAGACTGTTGGAATCATATGAGAGGCCACCATAGGTGAGTCAGAAACTACAATTTGTTGAGTGTGGGCGAGAGACTGCTAGGACTTTCTGAAAGACTGCTGGGAGAGACTGGGAGTCTGCAGAGACTTCTGGAAGTAAATGAGAGGCTGCTGTAGGTGAGTGAAAGACTGCAAAGAGTGCTTGAGTCTAGTTGGAAGTGAAAGGAAGTCTTCAGAGACTGTTGAAAGATAATAGAAAACTGCATAGACTGCTGGAAGTGACTGGTGGTCTGTAGATGCCCCTTGAAGTGAATAAGACACCGCAGAGACTGCTAGAAGTAAATAAGAGATTGCAGAAAATGCTGGAAGTGAGTGAGAGACTGCAGAGCCTGTTGCAAGTGAATGAGGGACTGCAGAGACTGCTGGAAGGGAATGAGAGACCGCAGAGAGTGCTGGAAGGGAATGAGAGACCGCAGAGAATGCTGCAAGTGAATGAAGGACTGCAGAGACTGCTGGAAGTAAATGAGGGACTGCAGAGACTGCTGGGAGTTAATGAGAGACTGCAGAGACTGCTGGAAGTGAATGAGGGACTGCAGAGGCTGCTAGAAGTGAACGAGGGACTGCAGAGGCTGCTAAAAGTGAATGAGGGACTGCAGAAACTGCTGGAAGTGAATAAGAGACTGCAGAGACTGCTGGAAGTGAATGAGGGACTGCAGAGGCTGCTAGAAGTGAATGAGGGACTGCAGAAACTGCTGGAAGTGAATAAGAGACTGCAGAGACTGCTGGAAGTGAATGAGAGCCCGCAGAGACTGCTGGAATCATATGAGAGGCCACCATAGGTGAGTCAGAAACTACAATTTGTTGAGTGTGGGCGAGAGACTGCTAGGACTTTTTGAAAGACTGCTGGAATAGACTGGGAGTCTGCAGAGACTGCTGGAAGTAAATGAGAGGCTGCTGTAGGTGAGTGAAAGACTGCAAAGAGTGCTTGAGTCTAGTGAGAGACTCCTCAAGGTTGGTGGGAAACAGTTTAGTAGCGCTGAAGGTGCATGAGAGGCCTCTGATGTTCCAGGAACTGAATAGAGGATTGCAGAGACTGTTATGCAGCGTACAGACGATCGAACATTCCGACAACAAAACCGTGGATTTTTTTCCGACGAATTGTTCGCTCAAACTTGTCTTGCATACACACGGCCACACAAATGTTGTTGGAAAGAACGCGGTCACGTACAATACTACGACGAGCTGAGAAAAATTAAGTTCAATGATTCCGAGCATGCGTAGGATTTTTGGTGCTTCCGAATTGCATACAGGCGATCGGAATTTCCGTCAAGAACTTTTGTTGTCCGAAAAATTGAGAACCAGCTCTCAAACATTTGTTGTCGGAAATTCCGACAGCAAATGTCCGATGGAGCCTACACACGGTCGGAATATCGGAACATTTGTTGACAGAAATTCCTACCGTGTGTACGCGGCATAAGAGTCAGTGAGAGACTGCAGAAGGTGAGTAAAAGGCTACAAGGGGCTGTTAGGGGGAAAACACAGACTGCTATAGGTTGGTGGGAAACTAGTGGGGGTGAACGGAAGATTACAGTGACTGCTAGAGTGGGGGACTGCAGAGACTGATAGAAGTGAATGAGAGACTGCTATGGGTAGAGAGCACAGGCAGTAACCGTTTTACTATCATTTATTGGTGTCAGGAAAGCCTGGCCGAGGTGAGGATGTTTTGTCAGGAACACAAGTGGGTGTCGGAGATCCGCCAGTATGTCCAGTCTTGGTCTCCCGAAATCTTGGAGAAGCTCCGGGGTGGAACAGCCAGAGAGTACGAAGATCTTATCCTGAGACTGCAGCGCTGGGAGGAGAGAGTTTACGGAGTGCGAGACTCCATCACCACGCCTGTCTTATCTGTCAGCTGCTCCACCATCCAGGTACAGACAGGTGAGAAAACCATGGGAGATATGAACCTGTATCCTTGTGTTTGGTGCTGCCCGCCGCAAAAAGCATACATGACGGGCAGCAGTTTGTACTGACTTATGATGTTTGTACAAGGTGTTTCAGGGTCTTAGTGGCAGGTATACAATATGTCCATGGCTGGGCAGTGTTTACCTTCCCATTGAACAGGAAACATGTCGGGAATTTCATTCCATCCTACTGTCCTGTAAAAATGTGATATTTGTACTTGCGCTCTCCTTCAATTGTATTGTTTTTTTATTTTGGTATTCAAAATAAAAATATTTTTAAATAAATTATTTGATATAACTTTTTTTTTGCACTCTAAAAAATTCCAATGCGATTCCTGAGTGAGTGAGAAACTTATATAGCGCAGCACATGCGAACTGAATCGCCTCTGGGCGCTTGGTGTCCATTCCCTGGGCTCTCAGAAGAGATGGGTTTTGATCTTTCTCCTGAATGCCAGGTGGTTTACCTCCAGCCGACGGATACTGGTTGGTAGAGCGTTCCATAGTCTGGGTCCTTGAGTGAGTGAGTAACTTATATAGCGCTACAAATGCGAACTAAATGGCCTCAAGGCGCTTTGTTTCCAATGTCATCGTCCAGAAACCTTCAAAAGAGATGGGTCTTACGTTTTTTTCTTAAGGCCAGATGGTTTTCTTCCATGCGGATGTCCGTGGGTGTCCTATTTACGTTACGCCTCCGCAACTTTGACAGGCAAGTGCAGTATTCTCAAACCAAAGTTGCGGCGGCGTATCGTAAATAGGCCGGCGTAAGCCTGCCTAATTCAAATGTGGAAGATGTGGGCGTGTGTTATGTAAATTTAATGTGACCCCACGTAAATGACGCTTTTTACGAACGGCGCATGCGCCGTCCGTGAAAGTATCCCAGTGCGTATGCTCCAAATTAACCCGCAAGAAGCCAATGCTTTTGACGTGAACGTAAATGACGCACAGCCCTTTTCGCGAACGACTTACTCAAACGACGTAAAACGTGAAAAATTGGACGCTGTTCCGACGTCCATACTTAACATTGGTACGCCTCATCTACGCCTCATATAGCATGGGTAACTTTACGCCAGGAAAAGTCTAACGTAAACGGCGTATCTGTACTGCGTCGGCCGGGCGTACGTTCGTGAATTGGCGTATCTAGCTGATTTACATATTTCTAGGCGTGAATCAGCGTATACGCCCCTAGCGTCCAGCATAAATATGCAGTTAAGATACGACGGCGTAAGAGACTTACGCTGGTCGTATCTTATACAAATTCTGGCGTATCTGATTCTATGAATCAGGCGCCAAGATAAGACGGCTCAGACTCAGAGATACGACGGCGGATCTGGAGATACGCCGTCGTATCTCCTACGTGAAACCGGGCCTATAACTTTTGTGCAAACCAATCAATATACACTTATTGTGATTTTTTTTTTTTACCATAAATATGTAGAAAAATACATATTGGTCCAAACTCATTTTTTATATTTTTTGGGATATTTATTATAGCAAAAAGTAAAAAAAAAATATTTTTTTCAAATTTGTCGGTCTTTTTTGTTTATAGCGCAAAAAAATAAAAACTGTAGAGGTGATCAAATACCACCAAAATAAAACTCTATTTGTGGGAAAAGAAGCACATCAATTTTGTTTGTGTACAATGTCGCATGACCGCACAATTGTTAAGCGACGCAGTGCCGTATCACAAAAAATGGCCTGGTCATTAAGGGGGCAAATCCTTCTGGGGCTGAAGTAGTTAAATACCAATACCACTGTTTAAATATACTGTATAGATATATATATTATATCAAATTAATTTGAGTACATTGCTGCATGATTGTGTAATTGTTAATCAAACTATCATGGCATTGAAATATGGCCTGGACAGGAAGGGGTAATACAAGTTGATACTCAAGTGGTTAAGTGGTCAGTAGATGTGATGTATAAACACCCATATTCACATGGCTGTTTAATACCATCCTATCTTTATTCTCTTCCTGTGTGGCTGGGCTCTAAGGCCCCGTACACACGAGAGGATCCATCCGCTGGAATTGATCCGCGGACCGGCTCCAGCAGATAGATCCCCTGGTGTGTACGATCCAGCGGATCTGTTTCCGCGGATTTTTATCCCCTGGGATGGATTTCAAGCGGATAAAAATTTGAAGACATGCTTTAAAATCTATCCGCTTTAATCCATCCCAACGGATTGATCCGCTGGTCTGTACAGACTCACCGGATCAATCCGTCCGAATCAATCCCCCGCATGCGGCGTAATGATTCGACGCATGCGTGGAATTCAGTATATGACAGTGTCGCGCACGTCGCCGCGTCATCATCGCGGCGACAGCGCGACACGTCATCGCAATGGGATTTCGGCGCGGATTTCGATCCGATGGTGAGTACACTCCATCGGATCCAAATCCGCGGAAATCCTCGAGAGGATTTATCCGCGGATACGGTCCGGCGGACCGTATCCGCGGATCAATCCTCTCGTGTGTACCCGGCATAAAAGTGGATGGAAGAGGATCTCCTGGTGATGACCTGAGTTTTATATCTGATGCTGCTAATGAGTAAAGGAAATAATAATGTGTATATATTTTCTTGTCTTAGGTCCCAGTCTGACTTCCATTATCCAGGATATTTTCTCCCTCCTGACCTCTGAGGTTGCCGGCCGTTCACAGGTCCTCATTGAGGAGCTTAGCCATGTTCTGGAGATTTTCCAAGGAGCCACCACGAATGTCCAGTCTTTCTCCGCATGCGCGCATAAGGTGAGCAGTAGGAGGAGTGAAACCCATCAGATATGTCTCGTCACACCTCACTGTCCAGGGTCAGCCAGCTGTGCCAACTCTCACCCTTCATTTCACTTTTAGCATTTGTTAATCACTCCATGAAAAGCTAATATTTTAGTATTTAGGTACGTGCAAGCAGAACTGATTCCCCAGGCCCACCCACCTGCAAGACCTTGTTCTCCTACAGCAGAAAGGATGAGACTGTGCAGGCAAGGGTGGCATTACTATTTATAGGGTCTCCCCCATTTTAATGGGGACCCCTGTGACATTTGGGAATGCCAATGGGACAATATTCTAATTGATCCTAACATAAAGTACTATGGCCCAGATTCACAGAGTGTGGGCGCACATTACTCCGCCTTAGAGCAAACACCGTACGCCACGCCAACGTAGCGCGGAGAGGCAAGCATTGCATTCAGCAAGCCAGTGCTCCCAACGCTGCGCCAGCGTGGCGTGGGTTTCGAAGGCGCACGCCGGCGTAGGTGGAAGTGGGCGTGAACAAATGCAAATGAGGTGTGACCCCATGCAAATGATGGGCCGAGCGCCAGACAGGTTCGTATCACGAACTGCGCATGCGCCGTGACGTGGACGCAATCCCATGCGCCTGCTCACAACCACGGCGGAAAAATTGCCTAAGCTACGCCGGATCACGGCGTACGCCGTGAACATAACGTACGCCCAGCCAGACACACGTCCAGCGCACAATACGCCGGCTTGTGTTCCCTGGTGCAGACCTGTGCATGTCTGTTGCCGGGTTGCACCTCCTTTATGGAGAATAACTTTACGCCGGACATAAAACTTACGCGCATCTCGCGTAGCATGCCCCGGGCACACGCACGTTCGTGAATCGCCGTATTTCCCTCATTTGCATATTTGAATGGCTGATCAATGGGAGCGGCACCATGCGCCCACCCTGACGATGAGCAAGCTACGTCGGCAGGGTGTAGCCTGGTTTTAGACGCATGTCTGTTTGTGGGTCTGGCGCACAGATACGACGGCGCACATTTGCACTTACGTCGGCGTAACTTGTTATACGTCGGCGTAAGTGCTTTGTGAATCTGGGCCATAGTGTGTAAATCATGGACAAGAACTCTTAAAAAGGACCTTCACCCCCATCTATGACGTTACACCATGATCTCCCTCCTGTCCCTGCCCCCCCCCTCTTTTTTTCCTTACACAATCCCAATATTACATGCTTTTTTTGGGGGGGGGGGGGGCATTAGGTCCCACGTTTCAGGGTTTCTATAGTAGACATAAACAACCTCCCCCACCATCCCAGTGTCCCCATGCATCAGGTGTCCATCATCACAGTGTCCACATACATCTGGTGTCCCCATCTCAGTGTTCCTACACATCAGATGTGCCCATCACAGTGCTATCGTACGTAAGCTGTCCCCATCACAGTGTTCCTACACATCAGATGTGCCCATCACACTGCTATCGTACGTAAGCTGTCCCTATCACAGTGCCGTCATTCATAAGCTGTCCCCATCACAGTGTCCCCATACGTCAGGTGTCCCCATCTCAGTGTTCCTACACATCAGATGTGCCCATCACAGTGCTATCATACGTAAGCTGTCCCCATCACAGTGCCGTCATTCATAAGCTGTCCCCATCACAGTGTCCCCATACGTCAGGTGTCCCCATCTCAGTGTTCCTACACATCAGATGTGCCCATCACAGTGCTATCATACGTAAGCTGTCCCCATCACAGTGCCGTCATTCATAAGCTGTCCCCATCACAGTGTCCCCATACATCTGGTGTCCCCATCTCAGTGTTCCTACACATCAGATGTGCCCATCACAGTGCTATCGTACATAAGCTGTCCCCATCACAGTGTTCCTACACATCAGATGTGCCCATCACACTGCTATCGTACGTAAGCTGTCCCTATCACAGTGCCGTCATTCATAAGCTGTCCCCATCACAGTGTCCCCATACGTCAGGTGTCCCCATAGCAGTGTTCTCATACATCAGATGTCCCCATTACAGTGCCCCCATACATCAGAGTTGTGCCCCCCCCCCCCCTGTACTCACAGATTACAAATGTTGTTCCCGCCCGAGACAAGTTTTCAATCTCAGTGTTGGCTCCCTTCTGCCCCCTGCAGGAAAGCTGAATCCTATCTCCAGCAGAAGCCATTGGCTGCTCCTTTTGCCAGGAGTGACATTGAAGTTACTCCTGTCAAACAAGCGCGGCACAAGCAGCCAAATCGCCCATTGCACCCCTAAACAAAGCATCCATCCCCCCTTGTCCTGGCCCAGGTGCAGCTGGGGCCCCTTGGGCAGTGCCCAGGTTTGCCCATTCATTAAGATAGCCCTGTTTTAACCTAGTGAGTACACAATGCCGACTGAGATATCCGATTCAAAAATCTCAGGAGGTTTTAGGACAAAGTATATATCATTCTTGCCTAGACAAGAATGGAAGCAAGGGACTGGGTGAAGTGCGAAGTAAAAAAAAAAAGGTAAATAAAAAAGACAACTTATTTTTTTCTATGTGGAGGGGGGAGGGTTGAAATACTGTAATCTTCTTTATTTGGTGTGAAGGTCCACTTTAACCACATTTAACATTCACGGCCCTGATGAAGGGGTGTTCTATGCCCCCAAAACATGTTGGATGTTTTATGTGATCATATAATGAATTATTAAAGCTACTTGGACTCTTCCACTATTGACCATTGGTCTGACGCTCCTATCAAGTTTTTACGTTCGCATTCTGGGTACCTGCCGAAGGAGAGCCTTGTTGTACTTGAGCAGCCCCACCAGAGCCAGTGAATTTGTTGAGTAATTATGTTTTCTCCATTTTATTGAACCAATAAGCTTTGAAGTCACAGCTTGGCTATGCCTTTTTAGCGCAATAAA
Organism: Rana temporaria; assembly: GCF_905171775.1. Lineage (NCBI taxonomy): Eukaryota > Metazoa > Chordata > Amphibia > Anura > Ranidae > Rana > Rana temporaria. Next base: position 17,042,798 of record NC_053490.1, read on the forward strand.
GTGTTGACATGGGTTCTCAACATTCTGCACTATAGCCAAAACTAGAAAGAAAGGGCCAGATTCAGGTACATTTATGTTGCTCCGCGGCAGCGTAACGTATCTGATTTACGTTACACCGCCGCAGGTTTACAGCGTAAGTGTCTGATTCACAAAGCTCTTACCTGTAAACTTGCGGCGGTATAACGTAAATCCACTCGGCGCAAGCCCGCCTAATTCAAATGGGGCGGGCACAATTTAAATTAGGCGCGTTCCCGCGCCGAACGTACTGCGCATGCTCCGTCGGGAAAATTACCCGACGTGCATTGCGCTAAATGACGTCGCACGGACGTCATTGGTTTGACGTTAACGTAAATGGCGTCCAGCGCCATTCACGGACGACTTACGCAAACGACGTGATTTTTTAAATTTCGACGCGGGAACGACGGCCATACTTAACATTGGTTAGTCGACCTAGAGGGCATCCCTAGTTTTATGCGGCGTATCTCGACGGAAACAACGTAAAGTTAGAGCGACTGGTAATGCGGACGTTCGTGAATCGCCGTAACTAGTCATTTGCATATTCTACGCCGTCCGCTATGGAATCGCCACCTAGCGGCCGGCCTAGAATTGCATCCTAAGATCCGACAGTGTAATTCAATTACACCTGTCGGATCTTAGGGCTATCTATGCGGAAATGATTCTATGAATCAGCCGCATAGTTAGGACGGGCGGATCTCAGAGATACGACGGCGTATCAGGAGATACGCCGTCGTATCTCTTTTGTGAATCTGGCCCAAAATGTTTTATTAAAGTTATACTTTCATTTTAAAAATCCTTCCTCGCCTCCATCTCAATCTAAATCTCTTGAGGCTAGGTTCACACTTGTGCGCAGAGGACCTCTGTGAAATCCGCTCCGCAGCCACCCTGGAGATATGTAAACCGGCTCCATAGAGAGACAGTAACAATCTCCTGTCATGCGAATTGGATGTGGCTTTCTCCACATCCAATTCGCATGACAGGAGATTGTGACTGTCTCTCTATGGAGCCGGTTTACATATGTCCAGGGTGGCTGCGGAGCAGATTTCACAGAGGTCCTCTGCGTCTTTGGCTCTGTTTCAGGGCCTGAATTTAGGCAAAAATTATAAAACGAAACTGAGAAAATGCTGCGAGTCGCATGCAGTTTAGATGTGATCGTATTAGATGGAATGATGCTTGTATAATGTTAAAAAGGTCCAGATCTGTCCTGACTATGATGGCTCCTCCAATCCGCAACCCAGTGATGCTAAATACAAAGTGACCATCCCCCGGAAAAGAAAAGGAAAGCCGCTTACCAGAAGGCAAGCGGTTAGGGCGGATGGCTATAACCCAGCCTAGGCCTTTAATCCTTGGGGTTTGCACCAGGAAGCCCTCCGTCCTCTGAGTATGTTGTTCTCAGCTCCACCGTATTTAAATGCAAACAAAAAAGACAGCTATTGGACGTTGTCAAATGGGGGTCAACGTCCAATAGTGACGAAACGCGTCTGGGAGGATCACGCAGTGACGTCACCACGCCAAGGAGTAGGGCTCCTGTTATGCCGGCCGGCAACTATTTTGTACACTTGTTTTATCCGCTCATATTGTGAGTACCTTTTACCTTTTTTAATTAAAAGTACTGTCTCAGAGTTACGCTATGTGCGTTTTTCTCTTCATTTAAACATCTCAAACGGGGGAGTTGAAAACCTTACGCTTAGGGGACGGAGGACTTCCCACCGCAAGGAGCCAAAGACCTAGGCTGGGTTATAGCCATCTGCTTGAAACGGTCTTGTTTTGGTAAGCGGCCTCTCTGGCTGGTGGAGGGTCACTTCATTATTAGGTTCACTGGGTGGTGTGGACTGCATGTATTAACCATTTCCAGGACATCACGCAGAGGGGAAGAAGGACCCCCTACTACAAGGAGAAAGGCCTGGGCTGGGGCATAGCCATTCGCCTTAACCGTTTGCCTTCTGGTAAGCGGCCTCTGTAATTGGTGGAGGGTCACTTATGCGAAGTTGTCACTAGGTGGTGTGGACCTTAGGCACTATTGCTAGGATTGTTGTCCCAGTATCACGCTATGTGTGCTGTCTTTTTTGTTTGCATTTAAATACGGTGGAGCTGAGAACAACATACTCAGAGGACGGAGGGCTTCCTGGTGCAAACCCCAAGGATTAAAGGCCTAGGCTGGGTTATAGCCATCCGCCCTAACCGCTTGCCTTCTGGTAAGCGGCTTTCCTTTTCTTTTCCGGGGGATGGTCACTTTGTATTTAGCATCACTGGGTTGCGGATTGGAGGAGCCATCATAGTCAGGACAGATCCGGACCTTTTTAACATTATACAAGCATCATTCCATCTAATACGGACTTACTACACTCTCACAGATTGTGTACACTAATAGACTGTTTTGTTGTGGCGCGGCTTTCTCTTTGTTTATATTTTCTTGTGATTCACACGCCAGCTGCTGCCTAGGGTCAGGGGTGGGGAGACATTAGCGCGGTTTTTGTTTTGTGTAGTTTAGATGTGAACCCAGCATTCAACGTTTACATTTCTGCCACAAAAAACAGTCTGTAAATGGGAATTCTTTAAATCCCTTACTTTGAAGTTTGCCTAAAGATTGAGACCAAATTGCAGGTGTCCTGACTTATCGAAAATGGCATCCCTGGTGATGTTATCAGGCCTGGAGTTTCATCTTGTCTCAAATGTGAGAAATGTTTCCAAACACACAGAATATAACGGATAATTTTTATTAACACCAGAAGTTGTTGATCAAGGAAACTTCTGATGGCCTTAGAGCAAGGGTCCCCAAACTTTCTAAACAAAGGACCAGTTTAGTGTTTTTTAAACTTTAGGAGGGACGGACTGTGGCCACTGGGAGTAGAAAAGGTCTCAAAGTCAGTGGGGCAAAACAATGCCCTATTTTTGGTGTCAGTGGGAGGAATTGTGCCCCATCATTGGGAGAATTGTGTCCCATCATTGGGAGAAATTGTTCCCTTTCACTGGCGTCATTGGAAATTTTGCCCCTTCATTGGGAGAAATTGTGTCCCTTCATTGGTGTCATTGGGAGAAATTGTGTCCCTTCATTGGTGTCATTGGGAGAAATTGTGCTCTATCATTGGTATTATAAGCAGGAATTGTGTCCCATTATTGGTGTCTTTGGAAGGAATTGTGTGTCATTATTAGTGTCATTGGGAGAAATTGTGTCCCATCATTGGTGTCATTGGGAGAAATTGTGTCCCATCATTGGTGTCATTGGGAGAAATTGTTTCCCATCATTGGTGTCATTGGGAGAAATTGTGCTCCATCATTGGTGTCATTGGGAGAAATTGTGCTCCATCATTGGTGTCACCGGGAGAAATTGTGCTCCATCATTGGTGTCATTGGGAGAAATTGTGCTTCATCACTGGTGTCATTGGGAGAAATTGTTTTCCATCACTGGTGTCATTGGGAGAAATTGTGTCCCTTCATTGGTGTCATTGGGAGAAATTGTGTCCCATCATTGGTGTCATTGGGAGAAATTGTGTCCCATCATTGGTGTCATTGGGAGAAATTGTGCTCTATCATTGGTATTATAAGCAGGAATTGTGTCCCATTATTGGTGTCTTTGGAAGGAATTGTGTGTCATTATTAGTGTCATTGGGAGAAATTGTGTCCCATCATTGGTGTCATTGGGAGAAATTGTGTCCCATCATTGGTGTCATTGGGAGAAATTGTTTCCCATCATTGGTGTCATTGGGAGAAATTGTGCTCCATCATTGGTGTCATTGGGAGAAATTGTGCTCCATCATTGGTGTCACCGGGAGAAATTGTGCTCCATCATTGGTGTCATTGGGAGAAATTGTGCTCCATCATTGGTGTCACCGGGAGAAATTGTGCTTCATCACTGGTGTCATTGGGAGAAATTGTTTTCCATCACTGGTGTCATTGGGAGAAATTTTGCTCCATCATTGGTGTCATTGGGAGGAATTGTGACCCTTCATCAGTGTCAGTGGATGAAATAGCAAGCAATGCGCCGCATCTGGCCCCCAAGCCGCAGTTTTGGAAACCACTGCCTTAGAGCAACAGGATTTTTTTTTTCCTGTTGGGCCATGCTTTATACAGGCTTTTGCCTTTCCCTGGATCAGCTGAGGGTGCAGATTTTTAATACATTTATTCATTTTTCTGTTGGTCCTTTTTCAACCTGACTATGTAACAAACAGTACTGCATATCTATTCCCTGCACCCAAGTAGCTGAAGCGCGTTAGCTGCTGCAATAACAACAAGATCAGTTCAAGATGTCATGTAAATCTCTAAAATTACTTCACAACTACACAAAAGTTTCTGTATAATTCTAACCTCTGGTCTCCTTGTGTAGAGCACATATTAGTCTATGAAGCCCCTTCATTGGGAGAAATTGTGTCCCTTCATTGGTGTCATTGGGAGAAATTGTGTCCCATCGTTGGTGTCATTGGGAGAAATTGTGTTGGTGTTATCGTTGGTGTTATTTGGAAAAATTGTGCTCGATCATTGGTGTTTTCTTCTTCCAGGTAACGGAGTACACTCAGAACAAGAAGGAATTGCAGGAACGTGTAGAATATGTGCAATCGCTTCGTGAGGTTATCCGAATGAATTTTCGCCAGGCAACTGCAGAGGAGCAAATCGAGAACAGTAAGGTGAGGGGTCTCAGGAGTGACATCACGGGGGGTCCTTTGGGAAGACTTATGTAACACTTACCCCCAGAGGGGCCACTGGAAATACCCCAGATCTCCCTTACCTGTTCAGAGGCTGCCAGCTTAAGAGCACACCGCAAAAATTCAGGCTCAGTCTAGGGGTGTCTTTTTGAAGATTTATTGCAGTACTTGAACACAGTTGGGTAGAGGGATGAGGGTGCAAGGTACTCCAAAACACATGCAGTTATAGCAGGACCAATTTTCAAACAAAGTTCTTCAGTAGCAGCCCTAAGTATTGCTGGAGGTAGAGGGGACAGCCAGCAAGCCCGAGACTCTGTAGCAAGAGTCATAGTCCACCACATGCATAATAGGTTTTCTGTAACACAGGCTGCCTCCCGGTGGGAGAGGCCCCAGGAGTAATGGCGCATACACACTGTAACCCCAGAATCAAGACGAGACACGCAGCTCTGTACTTGTTCCAAAATGAAGACAACTTTTAATGGTAACTTTCAGTCTTATATACAGTACAAGGCATGAAAGGAACAATCAACTCCCCACCCACACATCACACCGTGGGGGGGGGCTTTAATCACATTCTTTGAGCTAATTACTAAACATTCTAGACATCTCGGCGCCGGGCTATAATTATCATGACCTAATCACTGCACGTTCCTTCATTAACAGAACTCAAACAAAACACCATCACACAATGATCTCTTCCCAATCCACATCCCTAGACAGACGTTCTGTCTCCGCATACAGCTTGACAGAAAGGTATTCACACCTCTGCATCAACAGGCTCCAAACCGTGCTATCACACGATGGAAAGGTCTAGGAGCAGACCTGAATTAACACCTTTACACAATGGACAATGAAATGTCTAGGAGTAGATGCAATTAACACCTTTCAAAAGAATATTGAATAAGCCAACAACTTGTGATATCTCAAGACATCCTGCAAACATGAATTATTATTAATGTCCCATCTCATGTAATACATGAATTATGATTCACTTGTCACCCCATCTCCTGGCTCAATCTGTGCCCAAAAGTCACTCCTGTTACACACACGCTCAGAATTTCTGACAACAAATGTTCGATTGGAGCTTGTTGTTGAAATTCCGACTGTGTGTAGGCTCCAACGGACATTTGCTGTCGGAATTTCTGACAACAAAATTCGTTCTCATAAATTCTGTGTAGTCAATTCCGACGCACAAAATTCCATGCATGCTCTGAATCAAGTACGAGACGGAAGCACTCTGTCTGGTAAAACTAGCGTTTGTAATGGAGATAGCACATTTGTCACGAATCGTCTCTCTCACCAAACTTCTACTAACACGAGATTAGCAGAAGGAGCCCATAGGGTGGCGCACTTGGTATTGAACGTCCCTTTTATAGTGCCATCATACGTGTTGTACGTGACCACGTTGTTGACGATCGGGAATTTCCGACAACATTTGTGCAACCGTGTGTATGCAAGACAAGTTTGAGCCAACATCCATCGGGGAAAAAAAACACGGTTTTGTTGTCGGAATGTCCGATCGTGTGTGCGTGGCATTAGGGAGATAGAGAGCTTTGAGCAGACCCTCGCAAGCATTTATATTCTCCCCGGCCACAAGCCTGATCCTCCTATTCTATTTTTGGAAGCTTCTTCCAGAGGTAAACAGTTTAAATCAACCCCCAGGTTTAGGCATAAACCTGACCAGACCTAGAAAATAAATTGCTGCTCAGCTGGATATATTTATCCAGCCTAGGGAAGGGTGCTAAACTTATATGGATTTGATGCCCTGTTCACATGACAATTTTAATTGGTTTTCTTATGGTTAGTTTGATATTGAAGTTGAATTACAGCTTTGGGAGAGCCCCTCACCTAGTACTCATGGTTGGCTTTAGCTGGCCATGAGGAGAGCGGTCCACCATGCCTTTTGGATAGGTGGAGCAATTTGTGCCTTGCCCCTCTCAAGAGCCTTGCGTCTCAGAGGGGGGGAGTTTAATGGTGGAGTCCTTCTTTGGGAGTTCTTTTGTGTTTTCACATGCACTTTCAGTTCTTTCAAACATAGAGCCTTAGGCCCAGATTCACGTAGAATCGCGGCGGCGTAACGTATCGTAGATACATTACACCGCCGCAAGTTTTCATCGCAAGTGCCTGATTCTCAAAGCACTTGCATGAAAACTTACGCTGGCGGCCTCCGGCGTAAGCCCGCGTAATTAAAAGGGGCGTGTGCCATTTAAATTAGGCGCGCTCCCGCGCCAGACCTACTACGCATGCTCCGTTTTGAAATTCCCGCCGTGCTTTGCGCGAAGTGACGTCATTTTTTCTAACGCCGTTGTGCGTAGCGTACTTTCGTATTTCCGGACGTCTTATGCAAGAAAACATTTTTTTTAATTTTCGACACGGGAACGACAGCCATACTTTATACAGCACATACGTGGGCTGTGTAAAGTTAGGGCAGGTAAAACGACGACTAAAATTGCGACGGGAAACTAGACTAGTACCGAACGCGAAAAACCGTTGTGGATCGCCGTAAAACCTCATTTGCATACCCGACGCTGGAATACGACGCAAACTCCACCCAGCGGCAGCCGCGGTATTGCATCCTAAGATCCGACAGTGTAAAACAATTACACCTGTCGGATCTAAGGGCTATCTATGCGTAACTGATTCTATGAATCCGTCGCATAGATACTCTGAGAGATACGACGGCGTATGAGGAGATACTCCGTCGTATCTCTGCTGTGAATCTGGCCCTTAGAGCCTTAGCATCACATTTGGAGGTTAACCATGGTGGTCTGCATGCAAATATATCCTGCCTATGAATAACCACTTTTCTAGCCGCTTGCCCACCACTGCACAACTATTTACGTTGGCAGAATGGCACGGCTGTGCATATGGACGTACCCGTATGTCCCCTTTAAGACGTGACATTGCAGGCTCTCGTGCCCACCGCAAGCTCTGTGAGTGTGACCATGTGTCCCGCAGACTCGATGTCCGCCGGGTGCTCGGGATCATGTCACGGAGCTGCAGAACGGGGGGATGCCTGTGTAAATAAGGCATCTCCCTGTTCTGCCTTGTGACAGGACAGTGATCTTCTGCTCCCTGTCATCGGGAGCAGCGATCAGTGTCGTGTCACATGTAGCCCATCCCCCCCACAGTTAGAATCACTCCCTAGAACACACTTAACCCCTTCCTCGCCCTCTACTGGTTAACCCCTTCCCTGCCAGGGTCATTTACACAGTAATCAGTGCATTTTTATAGCACTGATCGCTATATAAATGACAGTGGTCCCAAAATAGCGTCAAAAGTGTCCGATGTGTCTGCCATAATGTCGCAGTCACAATAAAAATTGCTGATTGCCGCCATTACTAATAAAACAAAAATAACAATAAAATTGTGATATACTATGCTATAATTTTTGCACAAACCAAAAATATACGCTTATTGTGATTTTTTTACCAAAAATATGTCGAAGAATACATATCGGCCTATCTTTTTTGGGGATATTTATTATAGCAAAAAGTAAAACATTTTGAGCTAGATTCACGTAGCTCTGCGTATATTTTGGCCAGCGTAGCGCATCTAATATGCGCTACGCCGACGTTAAATAGGGCGCCCAGACCAGTGTTCGCAAAGATCTGGCGCCGTATGTTGCGCGGGCGTAGTGTAAATAGGCCGGCGTAAGCCCGCCTAATTCAAAATAGGCAGGTAGGGGGCGTGCTCCATGTAAATTAGCCGTGACCCCATGTAAATGAATGGCCGTTCGTACGGCGCATGCCCAGAGTTACGTCGCATATACTCTCTAAGATACGTCGGCTCAATGCTTTTGACGTGAACGTAACCTACGCACAGCCCCATTCACGTACCACTTACGTAAACTACGTAAAATTCGACGGCTGTTCCGACGTCCATATCTTAACATTGGCTGCGCCTCATATAGCAGGGGTAACATTACGCCGGATGTAAGCCTTACGTAAATGGCGTAGCGGGCACAAGTACGTTCGTGAATCAGCGTATCTAGGTAATTTACATATTCTACGCGTAAATCTACGGAAGCGCCCCTAGCGGGCAGCATAAATATGCACCCTAGATACGACGGCGTACTAACACTTACGTCGGTCGGAGGAAGCTGAAATTCAGGCGTATCTAGCTCCGTGAATAGCACGCATAGATACGATGGCGCATCTTCTAACTTACGCGGCGTATCAATAGATACGCCGACGTAAACGCTACCTGAATCTAGCTCATTGTTTTTGTTTTTTTTCAAAGTTGTCGCTCTATTTTGTTCAAATACCACCAAAAGAAAGCTCTATTTGTGGGGAAAAAAGAACATCAATTTTGTTTGGAAAACCATGTCACACGAAGAGATGAGGATTGTTTTGGAGTACATAGCCTTTAACTTTAACCTGAAAAAAATATACAGAATGTTGGGGGGGGGGGGGTGTCCAGACTTTAGCATGCTTCTGTACCAGGTTTGATATTAAGTCTCCCCCTCAGCTGGTGGACACCTGGGATTCCTTCCAACATCAACTGAAGACCAGTGCAGAGTACCTGAGCGGTCACCTTTCCTCCATGTCTGACAGCTTAGAGCAATCCTTCCTAGAATGTTACAGAGAGGCGGAGGGCATCATCACAGCCGCTTCATCTCCTCGATTTCTGGACCCGGAACAGAACCCAGCACTAATATTGACTGATCTGGGAGATCTGCGCCACAATCTGCGGACTCTCCTTTCTCAGCTGCGAGATTTCAGCCACTCTCATCACATTTTACAAGGTGAGACGTATATTACTTTGGGGGGCCTTTCTGTAAAGATGATGGCCTGAGCAACAATTTTCAAGAACTCGTATCACGAACCAGACCTTTCTCTATATCTTATAACAACTCTGGGTCAGCTGATCTCCAGGTTTCTGTCATGGTCTTCTCATAGGCACACTTCTTCCTGGAGCTGCCATGCTGTGTGCATGTGTGAGTCTCCATCATAGACCTCTGTGGCCTACAGGGAAGCATTTCTCAGTGTACATTCTTTGCCATACCGTTTATAAAACATACTACTAGAATAGGGTGACCAGACATCCCCGGTTTCCGGGGACAGTCCCCGGATTGAGGACACTGTCCCTGGACCAAGTCTGTCCCTGGTTTTGTCCGCGGATTGGATTTGAACAGGGGCTGGGGCAATTTCAAAGACAGTCGGTGCAGCATTAAAAACAAAATTCTGAATTACAGACCACCACTCCGCTGCTCCTACTAGCTTAAGGGGTGTATTTTTTTCCATTATCTGTGCCCCTTTCTGACAATCATGTGCTGGTCGGAGTGGAGGAAATATTTCTTCAGTTTCGGCTGCATGCCCATTCAGCTTCGCTCACATGTTCTTCTGCCTTGGCTCAAGTCCCAGCCATCCGCCTGCCTGCTTATCTCCTTGTCTGGCAGATTGATCTTCCTCCGCTCCCCACCCAGTAATAGCCGGGGCCCAGAGAGTAAGACTTGACAGGTTGTGAGGAGGGCGGTGGCGGGCAGAGAGTCGCTGATTTCCGCCATTACTATTTCATTTAAAAAATCTGGTCACCTTATAATAGAAAGTCTCCTGTGTCAATGGGTGGTCTCCTGGAGCACTGGAAGGTCTTTTGGGTTATTGGATAGTCTCCTGTGTCATTGGGTGGTCTATTGGGGCATTGTATAATCTCTTTGTTCATTGGATGGTGTCTTGGGGCATTAAATGGTCTTCAAGTTCAATGCATGGCCTCTTGGATCATTGGATGGTCTACCTGGTCAATGTATAATCTCTTTGTTCATTGGATGGTCTTTTGGGGCATTACATGGTCTTCAAGTTGAATGCATGACCTCTTGGATCATTGGATGGTCTACCTGGTCAATAGATAATCTCTAGGATCATTGGATGGTCTACCTGGTCAATAGATAATCTCTGGGATCATTGGATGGTCTATCTGGTCAATAGATAATCTCTTGGATCATTGGATGGTCTACCTGGTCAATAGATAATCTCTTGGATCATTGGATGGTCTACCTGGTCAATAGATAATCTCTTGGATCATTGGATGGTCTACCTGGTCAATAGATAATCTCTGGGATCATTGGATGGTCTACCTGGTCAATAGATAATCTCTGGGATCATTGGATGGTCTACCTGATCAATAGATAATCTCTGGGATCATTGGATGGTCTACCTGGTCAATAGATAATCTCTGGGATCATTGGATGGTCTACCTGGTCAATAGATAATCTCTTGGATCATTGGATGGTCTACCTGGTCAATAGATAATCTCTTGGATCATTGGATGGTCTACCTGGTCAATAGATAATCTCTGGGATCATTGGATGGTCTACCTGGTCAATAGATAATCTCTGGGATCATTGGATGGTCTACCTGGTCAATAGATAATCTCTGGGATCATTGGATGGCCTACATGGCCATTGTAAATGTCATATTTTATCCAGGTTGTGTAGTAATCTTTGAGGTCAATTGGTGTCTCTCTCCCTCTGTAGGTAAAGCATTAGACATCTCAGCAATCAGTCATGGAGAGCAGTGCATACAGGCAAGACAGGAATCCTGGAAGCTGCTGACAAGAAGCCAAGAGCAGGTCAGAGATTGGAAGCTTCGTCCCTTCGTCAAGGTGAGGCCAACATTGTCCTAAAATACTGTGCAGCTTAGAATACCCCCTCCTCTCCTTCTACTATTCTAATACACAGAGTGCAGGGCCCACTTTTATTCCTAGACACCCCCCCTCCCCACTTTTCCTAAAACTCAAAGTACAGATGCTGCTTATTGCTTAGACCCCTACCTTATCCTTTTAATGCACTGAGTGCAGGGCCAGCTGCCTAGAGCACCCCCTCCTCCTTTTAATGCACAGGTTGCAGGATCCACTGCTTAGAGCCCCCACCTTAGGGTGCAGCCTAGAACCCCTCCTTCTAATACAGTACTTATGGTGCAGCCTAGAACCCCTCCTTCTAATACACAGGGTGCAGGGCTCACCTAAAGCGGTGGTTCACCCTCAATAGCAACATTCTACCATTAAATCAAGCATTGTAGCGCAAGCTACAGTATGCCTTTATTTATTTTTTTGGCCCCGTACTCACTGTTTAATCCCGGAGATACATTTCAGGCTCCCCGCGGGGAATGGGCGTTCCTAGTCAGAGGGGACAATGATTGACGACCAGCTATTGTGCGTAACGCCTCCCGAGTAGGACTCGGCTCTTCACGGCGCTTTACGGCGCCTGCGCACAGACATCGGAGCTGACTGCGCAGGCGCCGTGAAGAGCCACGTCCTATTTCGGCTATTTCCGTGAGGCGTGACGCGCCATAGCAGGCCGTCAATCATGTTCACCTCTGACTAGGAACGCCTACTAGACTGAAACTTATCTCCGGGATTACACATTAAGAAGACGCAAAAAAAAAAAAAAAGGCATACTGTAGCTCACGCTACTATGCTAGATGGAATGTTAGAATTTTTTTTTTTTTTTTTAGGGTGAACCCCCTCTTTAATTCCTAGAGTCCTAGTTAGAGTTGAGCTGACACCTGGATGTTCGGGTTCGGCCGAAATTCGGAAGAAAGTCCGGTTCTGGACCCGAACTTGACCCCGAACCCCATTGAAGTCAATGGGGACCCAAACTTTTCAGTACTAAAATGTCTCTAAAAAACTAATGGAAAGGGCTAGAGGGCTGCAAATTGCAGCAAAATGTTGGTAAGAGCATGGCAAGTACTCTGCAAATAAATGTGGATAGGGAAATAACTTAAAATAACATAACAAAAAAATCTTGACACTGCAAAATATATATTTTTCGCCCTAAATGGGTGTTTTTTGAATAGAACAATAGAAGAACACTAGCTAAAGTGTTTATTTCACACCTACAGATATGGAGGAAACACTACAAACACTGAAAAATATATATTTTTGCCCTAAATGGGTGTTTTTTGAATATAACAATAGAAGAACACTAGCTAAAGGGCCGGATTCAGAAAGAGATACGACGGCGTATCTCCGGATACGCCGTCGTAACTCTAAGTGTGTTGGGTCGTATCTATGCGACTGATTCGTAGAATCAGTTACGCATAGATTTCCCTAAGATCCGACCGGTGTAAGTCTCTTACACCGTCGTATCTTAGGCTGCATATTTACGCTGGCCGCTAGGTGGCGCTTCCGTAGATTTACGCGAGGAATATGCAAATTAGGTAGATACGCCGATTCAGAAACGTACGTCAGCCCGGCGCATTTTTTTGCGTCGTTTACGTTAGGCTTTTTCCGGCGTAAACTTACCCCTGCTATATGAGGCGTATCCTATGTTAAGTATGGACATCGGGCCAGCGTCAAATTACGTTGTTTGCGTAAGTCGTTCGCGACTAGGACTGGCCGTAATTTACGTTCACGTCGAAAGCATTGGCTTTTTGCGGGTTAATTTGGAGCATGCGCACTGGGATACGTTCACGGACGGCGAAAACCAAAAACGTAATTTATGTGGGGTCAGCCATCATTACCATTCAACACGCCCACTGCATGGAGAATTTGAATTCCGCTGGCTTACGCCGGACCACGTACGCCACGCCACCTTAACTTAGGGCGCAAGTTCTTTCTGAATACGGAACTTGCGCCCTAATTTACGACGGCGTAACGTATCTGAGATACGTTACGCCCGCCAATTGTATCTGAATCCGGGCCCTAGTATTTTGATATGCTGTAACTGGTTGTCTGTGTGCCTCCAGGTGAACACTGAGCAGATGAGGGAGAAGTTGTGTCGCTGGGAGCGAAGTCTCCAGGATCTGACAGCGCTGCTGTCAGCGGATGACCCCATTATAAGCAGCGCGCGGTTGATTCTGCAGGAAATCTCCCAGCACCTTCCGCTGCTCCAATCTTTGCTCAGCCCAGCACTGACACCGAGCCACTGGGCGGCCATCTTCACCGGTAATGTATTTTAAATGTATCACCCAATCCTTTGTCACATGTCACGACAGTCACATGACCATCTTGTCACCTTCTAGTGATGGGGTCGACGTTCTCCAGTGTGGAGGCCCTGACATTGGAGGATCTTTTGTCTCATCTGACACCCAACGGCCAGGAGGAGATGCAGAAGGTGGGAATGGCGGAGTGTGTAACCTGAGAATATTATAATAACCTTGTATAAAAAATGTTTCCGTGTGCAGTGTGTGATTATATCTGTACATGGGGGAAGACACATGTGATCAGTACATATTGTAAGGGGTTAGCTCGGTAGCGGGGTGTGTGACCCCCTGGATGGGTTCAATACACACTGAATTTATACAGAAAGGCAGTCGAAGACGGTTGAAAACACTGGGGTAGATTCAGCAAGCAATTACGCCTGCGTATCCATAGATACGCAGCGTAATTGCTAAGTAGCGCCGGCGTATCTACTTTCTGTATTCAGAAAGCTTGATACGCCGACTGTAGCCTGAGATACCACTGGCATAAGGCTCTTATGCCGTCGTATCTCAGGGTGCATTCTGACGCTGGCCGATAGGTGGCGCACCCATAGTTGTCAGCGTAGAGTATGCAAATTGCATACTAACGCCGATTCACAAACGTACGCATGACCGGCGCTCGTTTTTTACGTCGTTTGCGTACGTCGTTTTCGCCGTAAGGCTGCTCCTGCTATTAGGAGGCTGCAGCCAATGGTAAGTATGGACGTCGTTCCCGCGTCGCGATTTTCAAAATTTGCGTCGTTTGCGTAACTCGTTCGTGAATGGCGCTGGACGCCATTTACGTTCACGTCGAAGCCAATGACGTCCTTGCGACGTCATTTACCGCAATGCACGTCGGGAAACTTTCCCGATTGAGCATGCGCAGTACGTTCGGCGCGGGAACGCGCCTAATTTAAATGATCCACGCCCCCTACGGGATCATTTAAATTACGCGCGCTTACGCCGGCCCCTTTTACGAAACGCCGCCGCAAATTACGGAGCAAATGCTTCGTGAATGAAGCGTAGCTCCAGTAATTTACGGAGGCGTAGCGTAAAAACGGTACGCTGCGCCGCTGTATCAGTGCGCGCCCCTAGCTGAATCTACCCCAAAGATTTTGGTTTATTTTTCCATCTTGCTGGAAACAATTGCAAGCATCCAAACAGCATAAACAAAATCAAACATAAAATAAACCCTGGCCACTTGGGGCGTCTACCTTCACCACACAGGAACCTATCTAAGAGTCTGGCACAGCCTAGTGCTGGGCAGACACTGCTGATCATACAGCAGAAAAACAAAAGTCTTTTGATTTTTATCACAGAAAAATCAATCCTCTCCTCACCTCCTCAGAAGACTTTCAGTACACTGCTTCTCCTTACTCACAAAGCCTCAGGATGCAGCAAAGCAGTGGTAATCCCCTGGATTACTTATAGAGGCCTTAATTTCCTCATTCTGAACAGCTGAAGTCTTCCAACGCCCTTAGACCGCCGGACCGTTTCCATCGGACATTTCTCCTCCAGATTTTGATCTGATGGCTGTACACACCATCAGATCAAAATCCCTGCGGAAAACATCCGCGGTGACGTGGCCGCGCCGTCGCCGCGACGATGACGCGGCGACGTGCGCGACCCTGGAAGGTAAATACTTCCACGCATGCGTCGAATCATTTCGACGCATGCGAGGGATGGGGATCGGACGGACTTATCCGGTGAGTCTGTACAGACGACCGGATAAGTCCGAAGGACAGGTTTCCAGCGGATAGATTTCTTAGCATGCTAAGAAATTTTTATCCGCTGGAAAACGGTCGGCTGGATTTTTATCCGCCGGAAAACTGTCCGCTAGGCCATACACACGACCGGATCTATCTTCTGGAACTGATCCGCGGATAAATCCCAGCGGACAGATCCGGTCGTGTGTACGGGGCCTTATAGCAATTGGTGTATTGTCTAAACAAGGCAGAAATGTATGTCCCGTCTGTGACAACACCCACAGATTTACCTGACTTCCTGTCACAATATGCAGATCCTACTTCCTGCTTGGTAGAAGGTTACAGGTTAACCAACCCAGAAACAATGCACTCTATGAGTGTTAAAGTCTTACTAAACCCACAACAGTAAAATCAGCCTGTATATGCAGATACTCACTGTGAAACTTAAAGTGGATGTAAACCCACATTTTTATTTTTTTTTGCTGTCACAATGTAGAGTATAAGATTTCCTATCATCTGTGCCCAGTCTTGTCACAAAGGGATAATCCAGCTCTGAGCAATCCTCTTTTCTTTTTTCAGTGAGATAAAGACAAACAAGAGAAAACTTTTGTCCGTTCTTCCCCCTCGCTGTGAGTGACAGGTTATTTACATATCTCATGCACTAGCTTGAGACAGGCATTATTTTTTAATTCCCACCCCACTTCTTTTCTGAAGTCATGTGGTTACTTTTCTGGAGAGGTGGGCGGGGAGTCTACTGGCATCACAACTCCACCCACCGAGCTCCAGACAACAGATCCACCCACAGAATCTGCAGTTTTTCAGTTCTTATAACAGACAGAGGGGAGACATTTGACAGGTAAGGATACATGCAGGAGGCATCTATATCCTTATAGGTCAGCACTATGGCAGGAGTTGGATGAGGATGAGAGTAGCTTAACATCCACTTTAAGGGGTAATCCTCCACATTGTGTAAAAAGACTGTTTGATCCTTCTTCTCTGATCGACCCCTTCTTTAACCGCTTAACGCCCGCCGCATGTATATGTACGTCCACAGAATGGCACGTACGGGCATATGGGCGTACATGTACGTCCCCGCCTTTCCGCGGGTCGGGGGTCCGATCGGGACCCCCCCGGTACATGCGGCGGTAGGAAACCCGCGGGGAGCGATCCGGGACCACGGCGCGGCTATTCGTTTCTAGCCGCCCCCTCGCGATCGCTCCCCGGAGCTGAAGAACGGGGAGAGCCGTATGTAAACACGGCTTCCCCGTGCTTCACTGTGGCGGCTGCATCGATCGTGTTATCCCTTTTATAGGGAGACACGATCGATGACGTCATTCCTACAGCCACACCCCCCTACAGTTGTAAACACACACTAAGTGAACCCTAACTCCTACAGCGCCCCCTGTGGTTAACTCCCAAACTGCAACTGTCATTTTCACAATAAACAATGCAATTTAAATGCATTTTTTGCTGTGAAAATGACAATGGTCCCAAAAATGTGTCAAAATTGTCTGAAGTGTCCGCCATAATGTCGCAGTCACGGAAAAAATCGCTGATCGCCGCCATTAGTAGTAAAAAAAAATAATGAATAAAAATGCAATAAAACTATACCCTATTTTGTAAACGCTATAAATTTTGCGCAAACCAATCGATAAACGCTTATTGCGATTTTTCTTACCAAAAATAGGTAGAAGAATACGTATCGGCCTAAACTGAGGAATTTTTTTTTTTATATATATGTTTTTGGGGGATATTTATTATAGCAAAAACTAAAAAATATTGATTTTTTTTCAAAATTGTCGCTCTATTTTTGTTTATAGCGCAAAAAATAAAAACCGCAGAGGTGATCAAATACCACCAAAAGAAAGCTCTATTTGTGGGGAAAAAAGGACGCCAATTTTGTTTGGGAGCCACGTCGCACGACCGCGCAATTATCTGTTAAAGCGACGCAGTGCCAAATCGCAAAACCTGGCCTGGGCATTTAGCTGCCTAAAGGTCCGGGGCTTAAATGGTTAACAGTCCCTAATTCATCTGCTGATAGAACAGAACATAGAACAGAGCCACTCTGCACATGCACAGTTTAGTGTGTAGAGAGTTTTTTTTGGGGGGGGGGGGGGGGGAGGGTGCATGTGAACACCACAGGGCCAATCAGCACTGTTCACATGGAGGGTTAGGTCAGAGGAGAATAAAAGCTCCCCCTGCAAGCTTTAACCAGTGCTCAGCCAGACTGATAGAAATCACAAGACTGCTATATACTACTGATGAGAAAAGGTAGTTATCCATTTATATTTACTGGGAGTACTAAAACTTTTGCATTTCCATGTTCTGTGTACTGTGGGAGACCAGATATATTGAATGAAGGCTCCTGGGTTTAGTAACACTTTAAAAGATTTTCCAGATTCATACTTACCTAGGTGGATGCTGCATCTGTCACCCGCCGCCTCTGCACTGAGAACCGAGCGATCCAACACCGCCAATGGCTCTGTTCTCACTACTCCCCGAGTAGAGAGCTGCTGACTGTCACTCAGCGGCTCTCCTTTCTGCCCCCCCCCCCCCCGGACTCACTGGAGTGCTGAGCTGTGGAGGGGCGGGGAGTGGCAGTCTTATGCCGCGTACATACGGTCGGAATTTCCGACAAGAAAAGCTCGATTTGAGCTTTTGGTCGTAAATTCCGACCGTGAGTAGTCTCCATCTGACTTTTTCTGTCTGAATTTCCGACAACAAAAATTTGAGAGCCGGTTCTCAAATTTTCCGGCAAGAAAAGTTCATGTCGGAAATTCTGATCATCTGTATTCAATTCCAACGTACAAAAATCCTACGCGTTCTCAGAATCAAGTCGACGCATGCTGGGAAGCAATGAACTTAATTTTTCTCAGCTCGTCGTTGTGTTGTACATCAGCATGTTCGAATTTTTTTTATGTCATTTTTCAGAAGCCGAAAAACGATGTGAAGCTCACACACGATCATTTTACATGACGTTTTAAAAAATTTAGTTTTTTTCATGCCGAAAAACGATAAGGCATAAGGATCGCGGCGATACCTCACACGTGTGGTTTGAACACCGATTTCATATGCGGGCGTTACTCACGTATGCATTCGCCTCTGCGCACAAGCTCGTCGGGACAGGGTGCTTTAAAAAAAATTGGGGGGGTTTTCTAATTTATTTTACTTGATTTTGAAAGTGTTTTTTGTTTTTTTTTTAAGTTGCTCACTTTTATTCCTATTTATTACAAGGAATGTAAACATCTCTTATAATAGAAACAAAAAGCATGACAGGTCCTCTTGAATATGAGATCTGGGGGTGAAAAAGAAATCAGATCTCATATTTGGACTTAAATGCAATAAAAAAATAAACAAATTGTCATTTGAAAAAAATTACAACAGAAAACGTTCCCTTTAAGACGTTTTGACGTCACTTCCGCCCTGCAAGTGATATGGAGGCGGGTGGGGGCCATCTTCCCCTCACTCGTCTCCACACACAGCAAGGGATAGGACCGGATCGCCTCCGGCGCTGCCGACGGCTCCGGTAAGCGGCGGAGGGCACCGGAGAGCGGCGGGAGGGGGGGTGCCATGGAAACCCGTGCATGCTCAAAATGACTTTGACACATGCGCGGTAGCTTCCAAGGCATAGTTAGGGTGAAGCAAGGTGGCGGTGACGGCACAGAATGTGACAAGCTCATGCTCGCCGTAGTCGATGATGTCACCGCGTTCGTGCCATTCAAAAGAACGGCGGTTCTTTTGAATCCTACGTGTGTACACTCAGAAAATCTTGCCAGGAATCCCATCAGAAAAACAACGTTTTTTTTTCTGACGAGAATTCCGGCCATGTGTACAGGGCTTAAAGTGGAGGTTCACCCAAAAAGCGATCTTCTCCGCTGCTTCCGGGTATGGTCTTCGGGACTGGGCGTTCCTATTTGATTGACAGGCTTCCGACGGTCGCATACATTTTCCGAAAGTAGCCGAACGTCGGTGGGCAGGCGCCGTATAGAGCCGCACCGACGTTCTGCTTCTTTCGGCTACTCGTGACGCGATGTATGCGACCGTCGGAAGCCCGTCAATCAAATAGGAACGCCCAGTCCCGAAGACCATACCCGGAAGCGGCGGAGAAGATCGCTCTCTAAAACGGTAAGTACTGCTTCGATTTAAAAAAAAACACCCGATTCCCCTAGACCAGTGGTTCTCAACCTTCTAGTGCCGTGACCCCTTGATAAAATTTTCCAAGTTGTGGGGACCCCCAACAGTAAACTTATTTTTGTAGCGTGGGTTGTCAGCACCCAAGGCAAGACAAGTAATTTGCACCCCCCAAACCCACAGACATTTTGCACTCCCTGAATACCTTCCACTCATACAGTATTAAATCCCTTATGGTACATTTTAGGTTGTACAATTCTTTCTCTTTGTTCTCCTTTCTTTCTCTTTTATCTCTCTTTATTCGATTTTTTTCCCCCATCTCTCTCCAGCCGTCTTTCTTGTTCTTTTTCTCCCTTTTTATTTTTTTCATCCCGGTCTTTTCCTCTATATTCCATGTATTCTCTATTTTTATTACTTCTCTTGCTCCTTGGTGGGGGGGGGGGGGGGGGGGGGGGGATGAGTGGCAGTGATGGCGGGGAAGTGGGATGAGTGGCAATGCTGGGGAGAGTTCTGATCAGTCAAAAAGGCTGGGAGAGCGGTGTGGGCTTCAGGAACAGCCCAGAATGTGGGGACCCCTGGCAAATCATCATTTGACCCCCGAGGGGGTCCCGACCCCCAGGTTGAGAACCACTGCCCTAGACAAAATGAGCCTCAATCTAATGTTAAAAATTGTTTTTCGGGTGAACTCCTGCTTTAAGAGACAGCAACACTGTGCAGAATCATGTAACAAGATGCTGCAGCCCCATCAAAGAAAAAAACAAACTCCAGTCACCCCTATCAAGTTAGTACTGAAGGTGATCTGTGGATTACTCTGATTTTAGCACAGCTGTGTGCGTGGGTTGGCCCCTCCCAGTGACGCTATGTTTGATGTTCTGTGGTGCAGGTCGTCCTCCGGGCTCAGGCTGACTTCTCTCTGGCCATGGACCTGAAGACCATTCAGACGTTCTGGAAGGAGAAGGAATTCCGGCTGGTTAGATTTCTTCTCTGTGTCCCTACACAAGACCCCTCCCCTGACCGCTCCAAGAGACCGCCGAGCGGCCGATTCCGTGAGCCACAGAGCGGACTGTGTACTCAGGACAGTGGCACCTACCTCCTGAGCGGTGAGATCTTCCTGTACTGATAATATACAGTATTATTTATCATCTGCGTATTATATACACCGACCTACCATAATATTATGACCACTGACAGGAAAACATTGATTTTCTTGTGACAATGACACCTGAAAGTAGTAGGAATATATTAGACCGTAAGTGAACATGTCCTTAAAAAAATGTATTAGGTGTTTTTGGTGTACTATCTATCTCTGTATACATGAAAAGTTTACTACGTATCTTATGTAGCGCTCACCCCCGGAGGAGCCGCTGATTAGTTTGGGATCGGCATATTGAGTTACCTTCTTGGCTTGGTCTAGGGGTGACATCCGAGAGTGTAGATGAAGAGCAAGTGTCCAGACACGAAATTAGTTTTTAATGCTTTATTCCAAAGCCCAACATGGCCAACATCAACATGGCACACAATAGAGAAAGGTTGATGAGCGTAGAGGAACTTTGGTATCAGGCCTTGGATATGAAGAAGAGCAAGACTGCTCTTAGCAATAGTGTAACTCAGTTCGTCGCCACCCCGATCAGGGTGGGTAAAGTGCCCCCGGACAGGTGACTATCACAGGCCTGGCAGGCGGAGCGCCACTTAAAGATCTCTGGGAGGAACAGACCTCTACTACCGGCCTGACTCAGAGCCTCTGATACAGGCTTTGTCAATTTGAGATATGTGAGAACAGGATGAGTGAATCCTCCCAGTAAATTGTGTCACCAACTGACAGCTTAAGCATACCTGTCATGCAGTGTGGCAACCGGATCCCCGATGGTTCGTCCAGACCTCCCAGGCAACCTCTAGTTCTAGGTTCTCCCCAAACCGATCCCCCATCGCACAGCTTCCAGCTTAGGATCCTCTCAGCAGAAGGTTGGGACCCAGCAAACCGCTGGGGCCCCCTCTCAATGTTAGGGTGAGGCTCCGCATGGTGCATAACCTAATTGAAGCAGGCCACGGTGGCGGGGCCCATGGATGCGCGTACCCTGAAGGTGGATACCGCACCTGGAACTCGGGCCCCTCACAGAACAGAGACCAATGGCGGTTGCCACAGATATATCCCCCCCCCCTCAGCATGCCCAACAAGGACAGAACTCCTCTGATTGGCTGCTGGGGAAAGTGGGTCTTTCAGAACCCCTCTAGCGCCAACTGCCGCCCAGGGGTGATAACGTACCCCTGGCGCGCAGACTGACCTACAGGACAAATTCTGAAATTGGCAACAACCCAAATTTCCACAAATTGTGAATGGGAGTACACTAATCCTCCCATTCCCCATTAACTTTGGCATAGCGCCCATACTAAAAGTAAGGGGGCGCTACACTTATATATTTTTATATATGTTTACCTCTATATAAGCTCACCTTTGAGTTACGAAAGTGACCTCTGCTCTTTGAATAGATGGTTATCCAGTCCAGTCGTGACCCTTGAGGAGTATCTGTGAGGGCCAAGCCAGGGACCAAGCGGGACAGCAGGGGTGACGCTTGAGAAGTATCTGTGAGTGCCAAGCCAGGGACCCAGCTGGACAGTAAGGGTGACGCTTGAGGAGTATCTGTGAGTGCCAATCCAGGGACCTAGTGAGACAGTAGGGGTGACGCTTAAGGAGTATCTGTGAGTGCCAATCCAGGGACCTAGCGGGACAGCAGGGGTGATGCTTGAGGAGTATCTGTGAGTGCAAATCCAGGGACCTAGTGGGACAGCAGGGGTGATGCTTGAGGAGTATCTGTGAGTGCCAATCCAGGGACCTAGCGGGACAGTAGGGGTGACGCTTGAGGAGTATCTGTGAGTGCCAAGCCAGGGACCCAGCTGGACAGTAGGGGTGACGCTTGAGGAGTATCTGTAAAATGCCAAGCCAGGGACCCAGCTGGACAGTAGGGGTGACGCTTGAGGAGTATCTGTGAGTGCCAAGCCAGGGACCCAGCAGGGAAGCGGGGGTGACGCTTGAGGAAGATAATGAGTAATGGAAGTGAAAGAGCTGAAGGGATCCAATGGCGATTGAGTCTGATAGTCTAGTAGTAGATTGGGAGCTTGGTGAGAGAAGATCTACAGTGAGAGACACACAGAGAATCACAGTTTGTTGTGTATGGGGCTATGTAGCTGCAGGGACCAGTCAGGGTGCTCATGCTGACCCATGTCCAACAGCAAAAAGTGTCAACAATTGGCACGTGAGCATCAGAACTGGACCACAGAGCAATGGAAGAAGTGGTCTGGTCTGATGAATTCAAGAATGGTTTGAGGAACACAACAACTAGGTGTTGCCTTCAAATTCTCCAGATCGCAAGACAATCGAGCATCTGTGGGATGTGCAATGCTTAGAGGACCCACCTCACAACTTACAGGACTTATAGCAGTGATGGCGAACCTTGGCACCCCAGATGTTTTGCAACTACATTTCCCATGATGCTCATGCACTCTGCAGTGTAGTTGAGCATCATGGGAAATGTAGTTCCAAAACATCTGGGGTGCCAAGGTTCCCCATCACTGACTTATAGAATCTGCTACTGACGGCTTGGTGCCAGCTACCACATCATACCTTAAGAGGTCTAGTGGAGCCCATGACCTGATGGGTTATAGTGGGTGGTAATAATGTTATGGCTGATTGGTGTATATATACAGCCTTCTATTTCTCTATATTCTAAGATCTCCTTGTTACATATCCCCTCCCTCACGTGTACCTGTTATAAATATAATACTGTATTATGGATCCACCAACCACAATTTGATGATACAAGTCCCCCCATATATTGAGAAATCGCACCCCCTTGGGCTGTACACCCCCATACCTCCCTCCGGTATTTCCTGTTATTGTTCCTGTGGTGGTTATATGATGCCAGACTCAGTGCTGACTATCACAGATAACAAGGAGGGCGTCATTCATCCAGATAATGTGTTATCTCTGTTTATACCGATGTTGTCTCATCTCTGTTATATACAACGTATTGATGATGGCTCTGTACCTGTATGCAATCTCTTTCAGACACTCGCTCCCTCTGCGGTCTCATTGATGACAACCTGCTGTCCCTTCAGACAATGAGAGGGTCTCCTTTCTCCACCAATATTTGTGATGACATTTCAGGGTGGATCCAGAAGCTTCAGGATTTGGGTAATCTCATATAAGTCTGAAGTCTGCCATAAGCCAGCCATAGACACCAGTGAATTCACATTGCCTAACGTCTCTTGATACCCATTGCCCGGAGCAGGGGTGCTTAGGCGGCATCATTTTTCTTACATAGATGGTCTCAGTGTATTATTGTAGGAGATACTATATAGAAATAGCCCATTTGTAAGCCAGGCAGAGACGCTTACACTCAATAAAAGGCAAATCTTTGAAAATAAACTAACAGTACATATAAAAACACCATTTAATGAAGTTGTGTGAAGTTTCGTTTTTTTTTCCTACAGCTGCAGTCACATCACTTACCTGTAATGAAGGATGTTTATTGTCCTACAGGCTGATGGTTCCTGTAGAAGCCTTCTTTCACTGATGGCCGGTCCTCTTCCTGGTGGTGAACTTCAGAACATTGGGGTGGATTCAAGAAGAAATTGCGCCTGTGTAATCATAGGTTACACAGCGCAATTGCTTACTTGCCCCGGCGTAACGAGTGCTCCTGATTCAGGAACCTCGTTACGCCGACTGCAGCCTAAGATATGCGTGGCATAAGGCTCTTATGCCCGCATATCTTAGGCTGCATTCTTGATGGCCGCTAGGTGGCGTTCCCGTTGTGCTCAGCGTATAGTATGCAAATTGCATACTAACACCGATTCACAACGTTGCGCGAGCCCTGCGTACGCAATTTACGTTGTTTCCGTACGGCGTTTTTTGCGTAAGGCTGCCCCTGCTATTAGCAGGGGCAGCCAATGTTGCGTATACCCGTCGTTCCCGCGTCGCGAAATTTAAAATTTACGTAGTTTGCGTAAGTGAATCGTGAATGGCGCTGGACGCCATTCACGTTCACTTTGAAGCAAATGCCGTCCTTGCGACGTCATTTGCCGCAATGCACGTCGGGAAAGTTTCCTGACGGAGCATGCGCTCTACGCTCGGCGCGGGAACGCGCCTAATTTAAATGATTCCCGCCCCCTACGGGATCATTTAAATTGCGCGCGCTTGCGCCGGGCATTTTGGCGGCGCGCCCACGCAATTTACGGAGCTTCTGCTCCGTGAATCGAGGGCAGCGCAAAAAAAATTGCGGGGGCGCAGGGCAAAATCGTTGCCCTGCGCCTCCGTAATAAATGCGTAAATCTACTTGAATCCGGACCATTATTATTATTATTATATACAATTTAATAAAGTAGGAATCAGAAAACCCAGCTTGTTAGAGCTTACAATCTAAGAGATGGACAAATAGTTTATCTACTCCTTTCTGTCCTTTCCAACATTCACAACACTGTTTTCACAGAAAGTAACAGAGTGGGGAGAGGGTATCCTGCCATTGGTTTGCTTCTCGCCCATTTATAGAATGTGGTACATAGTGTAAAAAACAAGCAATAAGCGTTGTTGAGGAGAGGACAGATTGGAGGGGGTGAGGGGCTTTTTTTTATTGGTACATAGAACGTTAGACCCAAAGTTATTAACTCCCTTAGCATTGAAAGTTTAACACCAGGAAGAGGACCGGGCATCAGTAGAGAGAAAATGTCTACAGTAACCATCAGCCTGCAGAAAACGGGGCCTCCTTTATTACTGGTAAACAATGAGAACTGTAAAAAACAAAAGCAACTGTAGCAAAAAAAAAACAAAAAACATTTTTAACCAAACATTAGCTTTAAAAATTATGAAAAGTTTTTTTTTTTTTTAAAGAATACATTTTAATTAAGGATAACGTTTAATCATGTTTTACAAAATATACAAATGACATACACATATACTGTATACAGAAGCAGAAGGCAGCTCCTCTCGGCTTCTCTAGCGTGGCTGCGGGCGGAGCCGAGCGTAGCCTAGCCGAGTGCGCAGTACACTCGGCTCGGCTCTCAGAGAGACAGCGGGGATCGGCGTATATCGCGCAGCCGCGATTTTCCCCTGATTTTAAGGGGGAAAAAGTGCGCGGTATACGCCGATAAATACGGTAAGTACCTAAATCCATCCAGGTGTCCGTCTCCGTCCAGCGTGTCCGTCTGTGGCCTCCATCCAGGTGAGCGTGTCCGGTGTTCATTTTTGGATTTTGGCGCGAGCCGAGAGGAGCCGGATTTCCTGTGTGTTTGGCTCCTCTCGGCTTCTCTAGCGTGGCTGCGGGCGGAGCCGATCGTAGCCTAGCCGATCGGCGTATATCGCGCAGCCGCGATTTTCCCCTGATTTTAAGGGGAAAAAAGTGCGCGGTATACGCCGATAAATACGGTAAGTACCTAAATCTCTATTTATATCAGCCTCTGACCATCTCCTGCACTCAAACTAGACAGAGGGAGGGCAAAGCACCAAAAGTCAATTAGCCTCAGCTCCATTGCACATGCACTGACAGGTGACTTGCTGACAGTAGGAGAGAACAAGTGAGCAGAACTGGTGACTTATCAGTGCATTGCTTCTCCTTCATTGTCCAGTAAGCTGAGGGTAGGGAGGTGATGCTGCTGTATTCCTGGTGGGGGTGTCTGGTAAAGGTGTAAATCACAAATGCAGCTGGACAGAACTACAAATCCTTTGGCAGATAAGGCCGGTCATGTTCAGGTATTGTGCCTATATATTATGAAGAGCTGCAAGGTGATTGGGTAGGGTTATACTAAGAGGCCTTCAAAATCTTGTGTAGGACTTTGGTGTCTGCACCGTCAGACAATGTACAGGATGTAATTGGCAGGTCAGGTATCAATGGTCTCTCTTCTCTTCATACTGCATGTTTCTGTCTCTTCCAGCACTTGCTCTGGATCTCTGGATCTCTTTCCAGCGGCGATGGGTCTTCCTGACGAAGGTTCAGTGTGAGCTGGAGACACAGCTTCCCAGTCTGGAGATGGTGCGTACCTCTTCCTGTGTATCTCCTTACAGTGTCCTCTTGCAGAAGATTGTAGACTTTTCCCCTGCAATTAAAGCTGAAGCTTAATCTGCTCATATATTGCTTTCCCTGGTTGCTTCCTTAGAGCCCTTTCACACTGAGCCCCCCTAGGCATTGGCGGTAAAACGCTGCTATGTTTAGTGGCGCTTTACCGCCATTTTTGCAGCGCTTTTCGGCCGCTAGTGGGGCACTTTTAACCCACGCTAGAGGCCGAAAAAAGGGTTAAAATGGGCTCCTAATGCGCTCCAAAGAAGCTGCTGGCAGGACAATTTCTGACGCCCTGCCAGCGCACCATTCCAGTGTGAAAGCTATAACGGTTAGGGGTCACCACCGTTTACGATTTTCCATTCCATCGCCCCACGACAGTTTATCCGACAATCCAGCCGACAGGACCCATTTCATTCCCCAGAATAACGAGACATACAGCTCTGTTACTGGTTCCAAAATGAATGAATACTTTTAATGGTAAAACTCAGTATTTTATACAGTTACAAGCATGTGACAGTTAATCACAGGGACAATGAAACACTCCACCCAAACCATCACACAATGGGGCTTCAATACACATTCAGATGGGCTAATTACTAATCATTATCCAGACAGCCTGGCTCCGCATTTATAGGAGGTAATTACTACAGTTGACAAGTCACATTCCACATCTTATCATCAATAGACTTTTCACACAAAACAGTGTCATTAGCATCACACAATGGAAGACCTTAGAGCAGACTTAATTAGCATCTCAACAGTCTATGTTAAGCATTGAAGGAGACACTCTATTGACCTGTTGTGGACAGAATTAACAACCTGTAATATGTCAAGATCCTGCAATACATGAATTATCATTAATGTCCCATCTCGTGTAATCCGAGATATCAGTTCTCAGTCATCCTATGCCCAAAAGGGACATAGGATGACCCTAGACCCAAGAGTCATTGGTGAAGCTGGCACAGGAGTACCCCACTTCCTTCAAAAGACTCTGGGTGTCACGGGCCATTCCGTTACAAAAGCCCTCGAGCTTTCACACTGGAGAGAATGGAGCTGCTGTTTCAGGGCACTTTGCAGGTGCTATTTTTAGTGCTATAGCGCCTGCAAAGAGCCCCCAGTGTGAAAGGGGTCTAAAAATCATTGAATAAAACCTTCCAGTTTTCATTACATACCTTATTTCATATCCAGCAAAGTCATCACTGGGTCAGTAAGTGTAAAGTTGAGGTTTATTCTCCTTATATGTTGTCTTCCCTGGTTAATCTCCCAGCGTGCCTGGGGCAGGCATTATTCGGCGGGGGTCATTTCTCGTCAAAACACCGGCACAACTGTGCAAAACTTAAGAGAAGGTTGGAGTTCAGTTTTACATTATAAAGAGAAGCCCAGTCTAGAATATGACAGATAAAGGGACTTCATTATACTCAGACGCACGATGTATGTACAGTAAAATATACACCAGTTTGGTCAATTCAAGTAATATTTCAGTTATAGATGAGATCTGGTGGGGCAGAGTACCCATCAGCTTCTTATATGTCTTGGCTTTTCCAACTGCATCTTCCCATGCATAGTTCCTGGCTCTGTTTTCACCCACCTGAAATTGGGTCTTCCCACCCATCTGGGAGTTTTGGATGTTCCCGCCCACTTCAGTGAGGACCTGTCACAGTTAATCTAATAAGATTCTGAGATTTTCCTCTGGTATCTATTGTCTACATTGGAATGTGGTCAATATTTTGGTTTACAGATCTATGGAGACCCAACTGTAACAGGGAGACAATATTATCCTGCTTAGATCATGATGGCCCGGATTCACATACCTGAGCGCATCTTTATGCCGGCGTAGCTCATCTCATATGCACTACGCCGATGTAACACAGAGAGGCAAGCACAGTATTCACAAAGCACTTGCTCCCAATGTTGCGCAGGCGTAACGTAAATTCCTAGGCGCACGCCGGCCTAATTCAAAGTAGGTGGAAGTGGGCGTGATACATTTAAATGAACCGTGACCCCATGCAAATGATGGGCCGAATGTCCCGTGGACGCTTCCCAGTGCGCATGCTCAGAATCACATCGGAAAGAACGCCTAAGATACGTTGAATCACTGAACGTAACCTACGCCCAGCCCTATTCACGTAGTACTACTTAAACGACGTAAAATACGACGGCTGTTCCGTGGTCCATACCTTTGCATGGGTTGCGCCTCCCTATATGTGGAATAATTTTACGCCGGACGTATGCCTTACGTAAATGGCGTATATTACTGCGACGGGCGCAAGTACGTTCGTGAATCGGCGTATCTCAGCCATTTGCATATTCGAAGCGTAAATCAATGGGAGCACCCCTTGCGGGCAGCGTAAATATGCGCCCAAGATACGCCGGCGTAGGAAAGTTACGTCGGTCGGAGGAAGCCTATTTTCAGGCGTATCTAGTTCTATGGGCACGGCGCATAGATACGACGGCGCGCATTTACACTTTAGCGGCGTATCTCGAGATACGTCGGCGTAAGTGCTACGTGAATCCGGGCCTATGTGTCCACCAGTATCTGTAAGCCTTTGTGTTTTTCTGCTGCTCTTTCCTGTCTTCTGTGTTCCTTTATTGAATGCTCAACTTATTGTGTCCTCTTCTTCTTCATAGTTCCTGCCCATTGACCAGACTTTTCGCTCATTCCTGGAGGTGACACGTCAAGATCCTCTGGTTTTGTCCATCCTAAATCCCAGAAGAAAGAGGGATCACCATTTTCATGGCGAAGCTTTATGTTCTGCCCTTCGTACAGGAATCAGTGTCATGGAAGACATCATAATAAACATGGCGGATGTACTGCATTCATACTGCTATGCGTTTCCACGACTCTTCTTTTTGGGTGACCAGGATTTGGTGGAAATTCTTGCCGCCTCTCCAGAACCTTCTGAACGTCTGCCCTGTGCCCTCTTATGTTTCCCCCATCTTACTGACGTGACTTTTCAGAGTCAGTCCCCCAACATGTCCACGTTTCCCCTCTATAGCAGCCAGTCATTAACTCTGGGGGTGACGGGGAACTTCCAAGAGATGCTGACCTTCAAATCTGCCATTCAGTGGAATCCAAAGACTGTTTCATGGCTGATACAGATGGAGAGCCGGCTGAAGGACAATATTAGAGATCAGCTGGAGCTTTGTCTGTCTGAATTCAGGAAGGAAAGTCTTGAGGGTACAGGACAGTGTGTAGCTAGGGGAATATCCTATCCCTGGCAATGTTTAGCGGTCACCGAGGAAGTGCTGTGGTGTGAAGGTATAGAGAAGGTCCTCCTTACCGACCAGAAGTCATCTCTAAAAAACCAGCACAGATTAAAAATACAGCTCCTAACTGACAGATTGACAAACTACACACAGGTTGTCACTAAAGAAACCCTCTACAGGGAACAGGCTTTTTTCTCAGCCTGGATAATATTAGCCATACAGCAGAGGGACCGAACACTAAGTCTGCTGAACACTGAGATACAGACATTGAACTCTTTCTCCTGGTCCAAGCTGTTTAAGTACAGGGTTTCACCGAGATTGTGCTCTGAAAATGTAACGCATGACAATGATGATCCAGAGATATCGGACTCACAAACACATCCAGGATCATCATCACTTCAATGCTATGTGGATGTGTGTGGCTACCGTTTGCCATATGGATATGAGTATGTTGGGTTGGACATGAGCATTGCAGAAACACCGCTTTCTGAGAAAACAGCTCTTGGCCTGATAATGGGACTACACCATTCCCAGTGTGCGGCTGTGATTGGCCAAGACGAGAGTAGCAGAATGCAGACTTTGATGGTTCTAGGCAACACTCTTGGCCGCCATGTTGAGGTGTTGAAATGCTGGTCTGGACTAACGCTGAAGAGACTTACTCAGCACCTCCAGGGAGCTCTGCAAAGTGGGGCCTGGCTTGTTTTGGGTGCTGTGCACAAATTAAAGAGCAGCATCCAGGCATCGCTAGGACAGCTTCTTCAGGAAATACAGTCTTCCTGCCAGGGTTTGATGGGGGAGGGGAAGTCCATGGATCATCCCAAATTACAAGGCAGTATCCAGTTAAATGGATTGACAGTACCAGTGAATCAGGGTTATGGTTGCTTTGTGACTCTTCCTGACATTAACAGTTCCTGTCCCCTCCCACAGAACCTTCGCCTCCTCCTCAGACCAGTGTCCTTCCGCCCTCCTGAACTCTGCTCCTCAGCAGAACTTGCATTTCTTGCTGCGGGGTTCCGGGGACATTTCAATCTTGCCCGCAGGATAGCAAGATTTTTTCAGCTAGCCCAGGAGTGTGGGGCTGTCTCTGCAGGCAAAGCTTCCATCCTTATGAAAACTGTAATACAGAGAGCCATCTCTATATTAAAGATAAACAACTCCTTTAGCAGCATTGAGAACTGCAGAGAAGATAAGGCATCTCAGGGAACGACTGAAGAAACTGATTACAACTCTGTAGATCCACATTTCATCAACTCCAGAAATAATACTGTGCGCATCAACCTACAGGAAGAAAAGAGCATTATGATAGCAATCTCCACATTGTCCCTTTGGTCTAGTCTTTCGGTATCTCAACTTAGTCACCTTCAAAACATCCTCAAAGGTATTTTCCCAATGTACATGCCTCCATTTATTGCCAACAAGGACACTGCTCTGTGGAGTGCCATTGCTCAAAATATGCAAGAATCTGGCCTTGAAGTTCATGCAGAACTCAGTAATAATATTGTGCAACTCTTCCAGGCACTTCGGCATAGTTCTGGAGTTCTGCTGACAGGTCCACCAGGTGGAGGAAAAACCACTTGCTGGAAAGTTCTCCATCGAGCCTTAAATATCCTAGCAGAACATGTGGATCCTCTGGAATCTGATAAAGCCCTGAATGTTCACATTGATGACAAACACCAACCAGTACACGTTGTCCATCTCTTTCCCAACAGTCTGAGCCCTACGGAATTCCTGGGTGGGGAAAGGGATGAGGAACAAACCAACGGAATTTTCTCCAACATTCTCCGCAGGGCAGAACGAGAGTCTTCAACAGAGAAGTGGGTGATACTTGATGGTTCTGCAACCCCGGGATGGATAGAGCCCATTTCCTGTCTATTTGGCCCACACCCAACACTGACTTTGGCCAGTGGACAGCGGCTTCATATCAACAATTGTATCAAACTGTTATTTGAAATGGCTGACATGTCGACACTGAGTCCTGCTGTATCAACCGCATGCAGCGTTGTACACTGTGGTGGACAGGAGACATGGAAGGTGATACTCAGAGCCTTCACATCCAGTTTATACGTAAAGTACAGAATCTCGTGGAGCACACAGCACCTTCTCCAAAATCTAAGTGATAGTTTGATACCCAGAACTCTTTGCTTCTTGGAGCAGCACTGCACCTCCGCATTGTACCCACACAGTGTGCAGTCTAGAAACACAGCATGCGGTGTGCAGGAAGTCTCCTCTTTCTGCGCAATTCTCCAAGCGCTTATGGATCAGCGTCTCCTGAGGATCTCTGCTCAGACATCTGAAATTCCAGAGCTCCTACAGAAAACTCCTGGTGTCGCAAAAGTCAATGATGATTCCCGATTGACCACAGAACCCCCAATTGGTAAGCAACCTAGCTGGTAGAAGATGAGGCCTGGTGTATTGTCATCCATTTTGACACTTTCTCTTTTCAGGCATTGCTGGAGGTCATTTCACCGAGTCACCAGGCTTTTCCCACCAGGACGTTACAGACAGTAGCCACCACTGTGCACAAAGCTACTTCCTTTATGCTTTTATCTGGGGGTTTGGTGGACACCTCCATCCTAAGTAAGTACAGATTCTTAACTTTTGGTTGTTGTGTAGTTGTTTCCACCTACTGTGTATTTGAACAATATTTCTTTATTGGATTTTATAATATAGCATAAAAAAATACAAATATATGGTTCGTGACAATAAAAGGGGTTGTAAAGGAAACATTTGTTTTCCATAAATAGCTTCCTTTACCTTAGTGCAGTCCTCCTTCACTTACCTCATCCTTTGATTTTGCTTTTAAATGTCCTTATTTCTTCTGAGAAATCCTCACTTCCTGTTCTTCTGTCTGTAACTCCACACAGTAATGCGAGGCTTTCTCCCTGGTGTGGAGAAAGCCTCTTGAGGGGGGAGGGCGCGAGCAGGAGTGTCAGGATGCCCACTAACACACAGCTCCTTTCTCTATCTGCAAAGTAGAGAGTGTCCTGACTTGCCTGCTCGCCCCCTCCCCCCTCAAGAGGCTTTCTCCACACCAGGGAGAAAGCCTCGCATTACGGTGGTGAGTTACAGACAGAAGAACAGGAAGTGAGCATTTCTCAGAAGAAATAAGGACATTTAAAAGCAAAATTGAAGGATGAGGTAAGTGAAGGAGGACTGCACTAAGGTAAAGGAAGCAATTTAGGGGGAAAAAAATCCTTTACAGCCCCTTTAACAAGGGTATGACGTGCATCACAAAATAATTTGTCGCCAAGATCTCATTGGATCTGTAAGGAAAGTATACGCGTTTGCTGAGGAAGATTTGGGTCAAGAAACAAAGTATATTGCTTTGTTGAAAACTTTATGAAACAGCATTGAAGCAGTACTACCAGTCTTGAGATAATGAAGCTTGGGAAAATAAAAGAACAAACAGCAAAAACAATAACTTTGCCAGTCTTCTAAGTTTGATGGGCTTTAGTTATACAACATGGTACAGCGGGTAGGGCTTTTTTTCTCAGAGAAAAAGGTGCAGGAACTCCCTACTTCTGAGTCACCTGTTGTGTCCACCCCCTACCCACCTCCGAGCACCATTCGTTGGTTCCACCCCCTACCCACCTCTAAACACCATTCTTTGGTTCCACCCCCTACCCACCTCCGAGCACCATTCTTTGGTTCCACCCCCTACCCACCTCCGAGCACCAATCTTTGGTTCCACCCCTACCCACCTCCGAGCACCATTCTTTTGTTCCACCCCCTACCCACCTCTGAGCACCATTCTTTGGTTCCACCCCCTACCCACCTCCGAGCACCATTCTTTGGTTCCACTCCCTACCCCCCTCCGAGCACCATTCCTTGGTTCCACCCCCTACCCACCTTTGAGCACCATTTATTTGGTTCCACTCCCTACCCACCTCTGAGCACCATTCCTTGGTTCCACTACCTACCCACCTCCGAGCACCATTCTTTGGTTCCACCCCCTACCCACCTCCGAGCACCATTCTTTGGTTCCACCCCCTACCCACCTCCGAGCACCATTCTTTGGTTCCACTCCCTACCCACCTCTCAGTAATGGATACAGAACCAAGTATCAATTTGTGGTGCTAAGTAATTTGTATATGATAGGAAGTAAAATAGATCCCCTGTAGCCAGCAACAAAGGACCCCTCAACAGTTGATGTCTCCCAGTAGCATAAGAGCCCGCCCCCAGCAACAATAGATCTCCTACCAGCGACAACTGGCCTCCCCTGCAACAATAGACCCTCACCCTGTACAAATAGATTCCCTCCAGCAACAATAAATCCCCCAGCAGCTAGAATTAATAGACCCTCCAGTACAAGGAAAAATGGAAAGAAACTGCGCTAAAAATTAAAAGAAGAAAGAGGGGGGAAAAAGAACCTGCAACATAGTTACAGTCTGATCCCTCCAGGTGCTGCGATTACCGTGTAAACAATAAATACAAGAAATAAACATAAGAAAAATATAAATCGCGCTACCTCGACCACCCTTCTTGATCAACACAAACGTATGCAAGTGGGTGATCTATAGTAATATGAGTGAAAGGCTGGCTGCTATATCAAAAATGAACTTGATGGCCACTAGGGTGAAACATGATTTGCAAAGAAACAAAAAACAGGAACAAAAAACAAAAATACTTGGATCACAAAACATCAGCTAAATATGGGTTTTGGCTCTGAATGAGTTAATAAACAGTCCAAAATGTTGACAATGAAGAGTCCATTAGATAACAAGTAATGAGTCAAACACCCATGCATCTGTGCCACAGTACGAATTGGTTATAAACGTGTCCAAAAGAAAAAGAGTGACATCTCCTCCACCACACTTATAGGTTGGCCTCTTACCGAATTCCCACAATCCCTTATGACAGGAGATCAGAAACAGCATATAATAGGTCCCAATCTCGCAGTTTCGGATATGCAGTCCTGTTGAATCTCGTTTTCCAAGAAATTTCAACAGCATCAATGCCCACCATGTAAGAAATAGTGACAGCTCCACATAGTGCAATAAATGTGTAGAAAATGTATTAAAAGATTAAAATTGCACTTACAGTTATGCAGTTTAAAATTTGCCTTGAATCTAATGTGCCGGCCGGTACACAAAACTCTCAGGCACCCGTCCACTGGGGGAACGTTAGGAGCTTCTTGGGTGACGACAGCGCGCCGCTCGCCCTACGTCCGTTTCGTAAAAAACGTACTTCTTCCAGGGGCACGAGCAGCATGCTGCATCACCTCTATATATAAGAACACAAATAAAACTGAGCCTCACGCTGGTCCGTGGCCACCTCCCCAACCTGTACACATGACAGGAAAAAGGGCTACAATATGGCACCCAACATTGCAGACATGCTGCACAACCAAAGGTGGGGAGGGCTTAAACATAACATATTCCACTACATCAGCCAGGGGCCCTAACCCACACCTCCCAACTTTTTGAGATGGAAATGAGGGACACCTATCAGCAAAAGTATGCAGGCATAGGACACACCCCTTGCCATGCCTCCTTAAAGGAGAATTGTACAAAAAAA
The DNA here is from genome assembly GCF_905171775.1 of Rana temporaria. Taxonomy (NCBI): domain Eukaryota; kingdom Metazoa; phylum Chordata; class Amphibia; order Anura; family Ranidae; genus Rana; species Rana temporaria. Next base: position 17,077,963 of record NC_053490.1, read on the forward strand.
AAACAAGATTGGTTAAACCCACAAGTGCTTTTTTACTACTACTTTTCCTTTATATTGGCTTTTGGAATTTACAAATGCAGCAATTTAGAAATCAGATGAAAGGTTTAGCACTGGGAAACACTTTTTAATAGATAAAAAGTGCATTTTATATGATTCTATATAGATCAGACCAAAATGAGGGACAAATGAGGAGGAATGAGGGACAGAGGGACATTGCTCCAAATGAGGGACAGTCCCTCAAAATCAGGGACAGTTGGGAGCTATGCCCTAACCTCATCAACTAAAGGGCAGAGATAATTTGATGGATCCCAACCTATTTTTACGTTGCATAAATTATTTGAAAAACGAAAAAAAGGAAAAAAGCGTCATGCTGAGCAATTGAGCTCCAACGCATGCGCCGTCCAAGTTGGGGAGACGCCAACATGGCGCCTAATCCCGCGCATGCCCAGTACGAACGAGATGACGCCATAATGGCGCCCATTTCGCGCATGTGCCGTGCGGGCAAAAAGACTCCAGCCAAACAGCTGATCCAGCGCATGCGCCGTACGGCAGGATGCTCCAACATGGCGCCCACCGCAACAGACAGCAGCACTGCAGATCACTTCCAGGCATTTCAAGGCCGCGGTAGAGGCAAAGCAATACCTAAATGTTTATAAATAAATGAGGCCCAATCTAAAACCTCCTCAGCACCACCTCTTCGGAACATAGGGACCTGACTCCCGCTATAGCGACATCTAGTGGTCAACGTCCATATCACATTCAATACACACTAGTGGATGAATGCATCAATGGGATATTCACATTGGGTAACATCACAAACAGGCATTAGTGCAAAAATGCCAATATGTAATCATAGAGAAGGGCAAATTTGTTCTTATTAACTTACGGTAATGGGATTGGCACTGATGATTGGCCAGTTAGATCTAGCTCATAGTCATTCCTTTGTATTACCTCCTTAGGGTTCAGTTTTCTGCAGGCTAATCACTGCATTTTATTATGAGTCTTCAGCCCCTGGAGCTTACACTCTACTGCTTTTTGTTGTACCCTACAGACATCGTTCTGAATTCGACAAATTTTTTCGTGAGTCTCTGTCAGATTTTGCAGTACAAAATAAGATTCCTCCAGACATATCAGTGTTTGAAGTGACGCCGAGCACAGATGGGACCAATCTCACACCCTGTCCCAGGACTCTTCTACCACAGGTGGGTGCCATATTAGATGCAATGCATGTCAGGTCTGGCATGTCTTAAGCAGGCCACACACGGTCGAATTTCAAACAAATTTTCTTTTCAAAATCAGAAAGTTCATTTTTTTTGTGATCTGATGATGCCACCATTGATTTTCGAAAATTGGCCGACCAAGCCTTCATGTTGCTACAGAAAATATTTTTTGTGGCCGGGAATATTTTTTTCTCTCTGGGAATTTTCTTTTCTTGCACATGCGCATTTTTTTTTTATTACATTTCTCGCATGATTCTCCCATCATTGATTTGAAAATCGTTTGTTTTTCAAAAAATGTCCAACATGTCTGATTCCTCAAATTTGATTGTGGCACGAAAATCGGCTGTTGCTGCACCCCACTAACGGTGCCAAATTTGTACAAAAATTATTTGATACAATTTTCGAAAGAAAATTCTCGAACCGTGTATGGCCGGCTTTAGTGTGTCCTTCTGTCTCATTCTCCTTATCACACAGGTGTCTCTTTATTTCTCTTCAACCTGTCCCCCTGTCTGTGTCTCACCTTCTCTCTCTCTCTGCAGTCTCTCTCTCTCTGTGCAGTCTCTCTCTCTCTCTCTCTGTGCACTCTCTTTCTCTCTCTGTGCACTCTCTTTCTCTCTCTGTGCACTCTCTTTCTCTCTCTCTGTGCAGTCTCTTTCTCTCTTTGTGCAGTCTCTTTCTCTCTCTCTCTCTCTCTGCAGCCTCTCTCTCTCTCTCTGTGCAGTCTCTTTTTCTCTCTCTGTGCAGTCTCTTTCTCTCTTTGTGCAGTTTTTTTCTCTCTCTCTCTCTCTGTGCAGTCTCTTTCTCTCTCTCTGTGCAGTCTCTTTCTCTTTCTCTCTCTGTGCAGTCTTTTTCTCTCTCTGTGCAGTCTCTCTCTGTGCAGTCTCTTTCTCTCTCTGTGCAGTCTCTTTCTCTCTCTGTGCAGTCTCTTTCTCTCTTTGTGCAGTCTCTTTCTCTCTCTCTCTGTGCAGTCTCTTTCTCTCTCTGTGCAGTCTCTTTCTCTCTCTCTCTGTGCAGTCTCTTTCTCTCTCTCTCTGTGCAGTCTCTTTCTCTCTCTGTGCAGTCTCTCTCTCTCTGTGCAGTCTCTTTCTCTCTCTGTGCAGTCTCTTTCTCTCTCTGTGCAGTCTGTGTCTCTCACATCTCACTGTTTATCTTGCAGTCAGAGAGCCCCCTGTATGCAGCTCAGTTGCTGGCTTCTTCTGGACACCCGCTACTATTGGTGGGGTCTCCTGGTAGTGGGAAGACCACCCTTGTGCAATCAGCGATACCACATGGATCATTATCTCTGAGGATTTCATTTCATCCAGTGTTAAAAGCTGCACACTTGAGACATCTCCTCACAGTCAAACAAGAAGCCCCTCCTCCTTTGGGGCTGAAACGAGCCCGACCCCGCCGAGTCCGCCATGTTTTCTTCCTGGATGACCTGCATGAAGCAGCAGCTGGTAACTCCATCTATGCATTGTCGTATTTATATGTTTGTGTATCGGTCATCGGCTCCTAAACTGGAGCTAAACCTGCCAATGTAACTTGTTTCCCAGATCAGCGAAGTTCTACTTTGTGCAACTGCTGCACCTGGAAATGTTCATGTACCATAATGCAGTACTTCAGTAGCCAAGGCATGCCGTTAACGATAACTGTCACATTTTCTTCTCAGTTGAACTGTTAAGCTATCAAATCAGTGATGTCATAACTGATCACATGGACAGCACAGTGGAAACTGCAGTTCAGATACTGGCCAAGATGGCAGCTTCCTAAGCTGTAAAGGTTGGGAGGGTTTAGTTCTGCTTTAATATACTAAATTGTGAAGTCCCTGAAAATGCTACAGTCTATGGCTACTGAAGTACTGCATTATGGTACATGAACATTTCCAGGTGCAGCAGTAGTAGAACTGTTTCTCAAAGTGAAATAAGAATGGTTTGTGTTTTCCCACAGTGTCTAATTCTAATACTAGATGGAGATTGAGCTGTCCACACTATGTTCACTGGCAGCTTTCCTCTACCATCATACTACATCACCTGGCAGCTCCCCTGTCCCCATTGTCCACACTACATTCTCTGGTAGCTCTCCCCCCATTGTCCACACTACATTCTCTGGTAGCTCTCCCCCCATTGTCCACAGTACATTCTCTGGTAGCCTTACCCCCATTGTCCACACTACATTCTCTGGTAGCTCCCCCCCCATTTCCCACACTACATTCTCTGGTAGCTCTCCCCCCATTGTCCACACTACATTCTCTGGTAGCTCCCCCCCCCCCATTTCCCACACTACATTCTCTGGTAGCTCTCCCCCCATTGTCAACACTACATTCTCTGGTAGCTCTCCCCCCATTGTCCACACTACATTCTCTGGTAGCTCTCCCCCCATTGTCCACTCTACATTCTCTGGTAGCTCTCCCCCCATTGTCCACACTACATTCTCTGGTAGCTCTCCCCCCATTGTCCACTCTACATTCTCTGGTAGCTCTCCCCCCATTGTCCACACTACATTCTCTGGTAGCTCTCCCCCCATTGTCCACACTACATTCTCTGGTAGCTCTCACCCCATTGTCCACACTACATTCTCTGGTAGCTCTCCCCCCATTGTTCAAACTACATTCTCTGGTAGCTCTTCATCCATTGTCTACATTACATTCTCTGGTGGCTCTTCCCTTTTTGTCCACACTACATTCTCTGATAGCTCTCTGCCCATTGTCCACACTACATTCTCTGGTAGTCCCCCCCATTGTCCACACTACATTCTCTGGTAGCTAACCCCCCATTGTCCACACTACATTCTCTGGTAGCTCTCCTTCCATTGTCCACACTACATTCTCTGGTAGCCCGCCCCCCATTGTCCACACTACATTATCTGGTTCTGGTTCTGGTTGCCCCCCCTCCCCCCATTGTCCACACTACATTATCTGGTTCTGGTTGCCCCCCCTCCCCCCATTGTCCACACTACATTCTCTGGCAGCTCTCCCCCCATTGTCCACACTACATTCTCTGGTACCTAACCCCCCCCTTGTCCACACTACATTCTCTGCTAGTTCACCCTCCATTGTCCACACTAGATTCTCTGTTTGATCCCCCCCCCCCTCATTGTCCACACTACATTCTCTCCTAGCTCTTCCCCCTTTGTCCACACTACATTCTTTGGTACCGTTCCCCCCATTGTCCACACTACATTCTCTGCTAGCTCTCCACCCATTGTTCAAATTACATTCTCTGGTAGCTCTCGGCCTATTGTCTACATTACATTCTCTGGTGGCTCTTCCCCCTTTGTCCACACTACATTCTCTAATAGCTCTCTGCCCCCCCCCCCCACCCATTGTCCACACTACATTCTCTGATAGCTCTCTGCCCCCCCCCCCCCCCCCATTGTCCACACTACATTCTCTGGTAGCTCTCGGCCTATTGTCTACATTACATTCTCTGGTGGCTCTTCCCCCTTTGTCCACACTACATTCTCTGATAGCTCTCTGCCCCCCCCCCCCCCATTGTCCACACTACATTCTCTAATAGCTCTCTGCCCCCCCCCCCCCCCATTGTCCACACTACATTCTCTGCTAGCTATCCACCCATTGTTCAAATTACATTCTCTGGTAGCTCTCGGCCTATTGTCTACATTACATATTCTCTGATAGCTCATTCCCCATTTTCCACACTACATTCTCTGATAAGAAAAAACATATAGCAATCAAAGGATGATGAATAATTAAAAGTAGTAAATATAATAAATAAATGTATATGCTGACCTGCCAACCACTGTAAGTGATTTCACAACACCTCAAAATAAATATGTATGTATAAATCAGCGTAGCGCAGCAAAATAAAATATATTAAAATAAATAATTATTTCATAATGATTTATATAATAAATTGTTTTATTGTCAAAGCTAAATTGAATAAGCTGAAATTAGAAGCTGCACCAGATTCGGTGTACCAGTTTTAGTAAATTTCCCCCTTTCTGTTACACTATGTATGTAGGTATGATGTATGTTAATCACCTTTGTACCCACAGGTTCTGAGGGACACTCCCATCCTGCTTTAGAGGTGGTACGTCATGTTCTGTCAGACCCATCTTCCTCTACATCTAGTATCTTCCTGGCCACAGCGAGTCCTCCTGATTATGGCTTCACTCCCTTGCCCCCCAGACTTTCTCGCTTGTTTTCTGTGCTTGTTCTAGCTCCATTTGGACCAGAGATCCTACTCACCTTGTTTACTACTCGCTTTACGACTTGGCTGAAGAAATCGGCCCCTGTCCAGCTTCCTAAAGAGTTTGGAGAAGCCTTGGCTCTGGCCTCCATCCATCTTTATCAGAAAGTCATCCAAGCTCTTCCCCCAAAATACTGCTTCTCCCTCCATCACCTGCATAGGGTGCTCCGGAGTATGACATTCCTGTGCCCATCACCAGGGACACATCTATCAGTACCACCTGCTGCTGGTGCCCCCAGCCCCTTACTGATCAGATATGGTGTTGTCCGTCTTTGGATGCATGAAGTGTTGCGCACATTTCGTGATGGTCTGGATACCCAGATGGACATAGAGAAGTTCACAGTTCTCCTTCAGGATTGCACAGTGGTGGCATTCTGCACTCAGGAACCCCCAGAGAATACTTCAGATGAGGACTCCCTGCCCTTAGCACTTTCCTCAGATATCATAACAGAGACTTGTCCATCATCAGCTGAAACCAAGGAAACTCGAGGAGTGGAAGAGATGACGTGTGAAGACCAAGCAGTGGAGAAAACTGAAGAGGCAAAATTATTCACAAATACAGATGTGAGTACAATTACAAGCCGTGTTTCCTCCCCATTGACTCAGGAAACAGAGAGTCTACTTCCTATTGAACTGGTCTTGGATGATCAACCCATTGAAGATCTGAATTTCTGCCACGAATCCCATCTTGGTACCATAGAAAAAGTAGACTCTCTGACTTACAAAGAACGCCCACTAAACACCATCACCACCGTACAGACTAAGGACCTGACTCTAAGTCCTGCTGACCAGCTGCACCTTTCCCGTCTCAAACGAGCACTTCTTCTCCCCCGGGGGCACTTAGTTTTGCTCTCACAACATCCCAGCACTGGTAGAAAAAGCCTGGCAAGACTAGCAGCCCAAATCACCCATTGTACTTTACTGGAAATTAGCGGCAAAGAGAAAGCAGAGGAAATCCATGCTGTGATTAGAGAGGCCTGTTGGAAAGCTGGAGTCCTGGGAACTGCCACAGTTCTTCTAGTCGATGAGGGCACCACACAGACATCTCTGAGAGAACTAGAGGTTCTGATCCGTGAAGGGACCTTTCCAGGACTGTACAGCAAAGACGAAGAAGATAAATTAATGCAAGCTGTACTGCAAGTAGAAAAGAACCGCAACAGGCCTACTGGCGACAGAGCTTTGCGAGAAAGGTGAGTGTACATCAGAAACACAGCTCTGTGGGACATAGAGAGAGAGAGACATGAGACATAAAGAGAGACATGGGACATAGAGAGAGAGAGACATAGGGCATAGACAGCGAAACTTGGGACATGGACAGAGAGACATGGGACTTAGAGAGAGACATGGGACTTAGAGAGAGACATGGGGCTTAGAGAGAGACATGGGACATAAGAGAGAGACATGGGACATAAGAGAGAGACATGGGACATAAGAGAGAGACATGGGACATAAGAGAGAGACATGGGACATAAGAGAGAGACATGGAACACAGAGAGAGACATGGGACGCGGAGAGCGACATGGGACATGGAGAGCGACATGAGACATAGAGAGAGACATGAGACATAGAGAGAGACATAAGACATGGGACATGGACAGAGAGACATGGGACATAGACAGCGAAACATGGGACATGGACAAAGAGACATGGGACATGGACAGAGAGACATGGGACATAGACAGCGAAACATGGGACATAGACAGCGAGACATGGGACATAGAGAGAGACATGGGACATAGAGAGAGACATGGGACATAGAGAGAGACATGGGACATAGAGAGAGAGAGACATAGGGCATAGACAGCGAAACTTGGGACATGGACAGAGAGACATGGGGCTTAGAGAGAGACATGGGACATAAGAGAGAGACATGGGACATAAGAGAGAGACATGGGACATAAGAGAGAGACATGGGACATAAGAGAGAGACATGGAACACAGAGAGAGACATGGGACGCGGAGAGCGACATGGGACATGGAGAGCGACATGAGACATAGAGAGAGACATGAGACATAGAGAGAGACATAAGACATAGAGAGAGACAGAGAGACATGGGACATGGACAGAGAGACATGGGACATAGACAGCGAAACATGGGACATGGACAGAGAGACATGGGACATGGACAGAGAGACATGGGACATAGACAGCGAAACATGGGACATAGACAGCGAGACATGGGACATAGAGAGAGACATGGGACATAGAGAGAGACATGGGACATAGAGAGAGACATGGGACATAGAGAGTGACATGGGACATAGAGAGTGACATGGGACATAGAGAGTGACATGGGACATAGAGAGCGGCATGGGACATAGAGAGTGACATGGGGCATGGACAGCGAAACATGGGACATGGACAGCGACATGGGGCATAGACAGCGAAACATGGGACATGGACAGCGAAACATGGGACATGGACAGCGAAACATGGGACATGGACAGCGAGACATGGGACATGGACAGAGAGACATTGGACATGGACAGAGAGACATGGGACATGGACAGAGAGACATGGGACATGGACAGAGAGACATGGGACATGGACAGCGAGACATGGGACATGGACAGAGAGACATGGGACATAGAGAGTGACATGCGACATAGAAAGCGGGACATGGACAGAGAGACATAGGGCTTAAAGGGGTTGTAAAGTTAAAAAAAAAAAAAAATCCCATAATAGCTTCCTTAGTGCAGTCCTCCTTCACTTACCTCATCCTTCCATTTTGCTTTTAAGTATCCTTATTTCTTCTGAGAAATCCTCACTTCCTGTTCTTCTGTCTGTAACTACACACAGTAATTGGAGGCTTTCTCCCTGGTGTGGAGAAAGCCTCTTGAGGGGGGAGGGGGCGTGCAGGAGGGTCAGGACACTCTCTACTTTGCAGATAGAGAAAGGAGATGTGTGTTAGTGGGAGTCCTGACCCTCCTACTCGCCCCCTCAAGAGGCTTTCTCCACACCAGGGAGAAAGCCTCACATTACTGTGTGGAGTTACAGACAGAAGAACAGAAAGTGAGGATTTCTCAGAAGAAATAAGGACATTTAAAAGCAAAATAAAAGGATGAGGTAAGTGAAGTAGGACTGCACTAGGGTAAAGGAAGCTATTTAGGAAACAAATGTTTTACCTTTACAACCCCTTTTAAGCCCTGTCCCCACGGCCTGGATTCTTGCCGGCCGAGTGACACACACCATTCAAAAGAACCGCCTTTCTTTTGAATGGCACGAATGCGGTGACGTCATCGACTAGACGTGGGACATAGACAGCGAGACGTGGGACATAAAGAGAGAGACGTGGGACATAAAGAGAGAGACGTGGGACATAGAGAGCGAGACGTGGGACATAGAGAGCGAGACGTGGGACATAGAGAGCGAGACGTGGGACATAGACAGCGAGACGTGGGACATAGACAGCGAGACGTGGGACATAGACAGCGAGACGTGGGACATAGACAGCTAGACGTGGGACATAGACAGAGAGACGAGGGACATGGGGCATAGATAACAATATGGACAGAGAGATATGGGACATAGAGAGAGACAAGAGACATGGAACATGAACAGAAAAATATGTGACATAGAGAGACACATGGGTCATAGAGAGCAGGTCTGAATCTAAGGGGTGCTGGGGTGCCCACCAAAATGTCATCCCCCCCCCAGGACTAGTGATGGTGGTATCAGGAAGTGGAGGGGGTGAGGTGCAGTGCACAGCTTCTGCATGGATGCACAGTGTCTTGCCACTATCCTAACCACTGAACTCCCTGCATTACTTAATTATGCCCCCTGAACTCTGTGTTTCGTACTCTTGACCCCTACTGACTTTGTGGGTGTTGTCAGTAGGGTATCCCTGGATTTCATTTTGAAAATCTGGTGTTGACATAAGTCCGACTTTTGCTGTAACTGTATAAAAATAGATAAAAACACACCTTGCTATATATCAGATATCATATGGTTTGCAAATGTCTTTATCTGTAATATTATATAGGTGGGGTAGAAATGGGTTGTCCCAAAGTGGGAGGGATTATTTTTAATCAATTTACAGATCAAACAATCAAAGCCACACATTTAGCATATGCGGCGAACTGTGTATAACACTATAGCACAATTATACTGTAATGACAACATAACATATATATCATAGACTACAATATAAAAGACTGCCATTGAGAAATTATTCTACTCTCTGGCACCAGTATTTGTCCACAGGATGGTGCAAGAGAATATAACAATTTCCCAATGGGTGATGTTATACACATATTTGCATAGAACGATTTCCCAATGGGATTTCCCGATGTTATGCACATATTCGACCACAGGATGGAGCCAGAGAGTATAATGATTTTCAATAAGCGATGTTATGCACATATTTGACCACAGGATGGAGCCAGAGAGTAGAATGATTTTCAATAGGCGATGTTATGCACATATTTAACCACAGGATGGAGCCAGAGTGCAGAATGATTTTCCAATGGGTGATGTTATACCCATATTCTACCACAGGATGGCGCCATAGAATACAATTATTTTCCAATGGGTGATGCTATACCCATACTTGACCACAGGAGGGCGCCAGAGAATAAATGTTCCAATTGGTGATGCTATAGAGCAGGGATATGCAATTAGCGGACCTCCAGCTGTTGCAGAACTACAATTCCCATGAGGCATAGCAAGACTCTGACAGTATAGAATAAAATCATTTCCCAATGGGTGATGCTATACCCATATTCTACCACAGGATGGCGCCATAAAATAAAATAATTTCCCAATGGGTAATGCTTATACCCCTACTTGACCACAGGAGGGCGCCAGAGAATTTATGTTACAATGGGTGACGCTATATCCATATTTGAACACAGGATGGCGCCAGAAGTCAGCATGATTTCCCAATGGACACTGTTATACCCGTATTTGACCACAGGATGGAGCCACAGAGTAGATTGACTTCCAACGGGTGATGTTATACACATATTTGGCCGCAAGAAGGCGCCAGAGTGCAGAATGGTTTTCCAGTATCCATATTTGACCACAGGATGGAGCCAGAGAGTAGAATGATTTTCAATGGGCGATGTTATGCACATATTTGACCACAGGATGGAGTCAGAGAGTAGAGGGATTCTTTTTTCTATGGCGCCTTCTTGTTCTCATATACGGGAGCTCTTTCTTGGGAGCTCTTTCTAATCTCTGGCTCCATCCTGTGTTCAAATACGGTATAGCATTGCTTATTGTGAAATCATTCGTTTCTCTGGTGCCATCCTGTGGTCAAATACGTGCAGGACATCGCCCATTGGAAATCATTTGACTCTCTGGCTCTATCCTGTGGACAAAATTGTGTATTACATCGTCCATCGGAACCCTTTTCGACTCCCAGGCTCCATCTTGTGGTTGAATTCAGGTACAACACCGCACATTGGAAAATCACTCTACTCCATGACTCCATCTTGTGGTCAAATACATGTACATCATCACAAGGAAACCAAATGAACCCAAGTGATGGATTTTAAACCAGCAATTTTTTTTTTTCCTTTTTTTTTTTTATTGCAAATGGTTGTGGAAGGTTAGTTGTATGAATAACGCATTTTCTTGGACTCTGTTCACCTACTTGTTGTTGAGCCATATTTGTTCCTGCCAACATCTAGGCTTCTACTTCAAAGAGAAATTCAGGTCTTACTAACATCTACCGGGGCAGATCCACAAAAGAATTACAAAAGAATTACACCGGCGTATCTATTGATACGCCGCATAATTTTAAAGTTCCTGCGTCGTATCTTTGTTTTGTATCCACAAAACAAGATACGACTGCATCTGGGATCGATCCGACAGGCGTACGTCTTAGTACGCCGTCGGATTGTAGATGCATTTTTCCGCCGGCCGCTAGGTGGCGTTTCCGTCGAATTCCGCGTCGAGTATGCAAATTAGCTAGTTACGGCGATCCACGAACGTACGTCCGGCCGGTGCATTTTTTTACATCGTTTGCATTCGGCTTTTTCCGGCGTATAGTTACCCCTGCTATATGAGGCGTACTCAATGTTAAGTATGGCCGTCGTTCCCGCCTCGAATTTTGGTTTTTCTTACGTCGTTTGTGTAAGTCGTTCGCGAATAGGGATTTGCGTAGAATGACGTCACCGTCGTAAGCATTGGCTTGTTCCGGTTTAATTTCGAGCATGCGCACTGGGATACCCCCACGGACGGCGCGTGCGCCGTTCAAAAAAACGTTGTTTACGTCGGGTCACAACGTATTTACATAAAACACGCCCCCATCACATCGTTTTGAATTGCGCGCCCTTACGCCGCCAAAGATACACTACGCCGCCGTAACTTACGGCGCAAATTCTTTGAGGATTAAAAAAAAAAGGTAAGTTACGGCAGCGTAGTGTATCTTAGATACGCTACGCCCGGCGGTAATATGCGCCGCTGTACGTGGATCTGCCCCTACCATGTTTATAATACAGCCGATGTTACATTTGAAGAGAGAATTTTTTTTTTTTCTTTTAAAGGTCATTCCAGCCAAAGCTGATATTTTCGGTATTTGTTAAATGCTGGAGAGTCAAACCCCCTGGTTCTCTCTTTTGTCTCTCGGGGACTCTGATCACGATTCCCAACTTCATGACAATGAGGGTCACTCAGCAGAACAGATATGAGCGGTTCACCATGTCAGAAATTACTTCTGTAACGATGACACTGTTACTGCCCGTTACTATGGTGACATGCCCAGAAGAGGTCAGACCTCTGTAATGATGACACTGTTACTATGGTGACATGCCCAGAAGAGGTCAGACCTCTGTAATGATGACACTGTTACTATGGTGACATGCCCAGACGAGGTCAGACCTCTGTAATGATGACACTGTTACTATGGTGACATGCCCAGAAGAGGTCAGACCTCTGTAATGATGACACTGTTACTATGGTGACATGCCCAGACGAGGTCAGACCTCTGTAATGATGACACTGTTACTATGGTGACATGCCCAGACGAGGTCAGACCTCTGTAATGATGACACTGTTACTATGGTGACATGCCCAGACGAGGTCAGACCTCTGTAATGATGACACTGTTACTATGGTGACATGCCCAGAAGAGGTCAGACCTCTGTAATGATGACACTGTTACTATGGTGACATGCCCAGACGAGGTCAGACCTCTGTAATGATGACACTGTTACTATGGTGACATGCCCAGAAGAGGTCAGACCTCTGTAATGATGACACTGTTACTATGGTGACATGCCCAGACGAGGTCAGACCTCTTCAATGATGACACTGTTACTATGGTGACATGCCCAGACGAGGTCAGACCTCTGTAATGATGACACTGTTACTATGGTGACATGCCCAGACGAGGTCAGACCTCTTCAATGATGACACTGTTACTATGGTGACATGCCCAGACGAGGTCAGACCTCTGTAATGATGGCTCTGATGCTTCCCTTTGCTATAGTGATCCTTCTAGAGGAGGCCAGGCTTTCGTAGTGATGACGTCGCTACTGCCTGTTGCTATGGTGACATGTTCCCCTCCCTGTTCCCAACTTTATAAGATGAGAAAGAGGGACACATTACAGCACAAAGTAACCTCTGCCGGGTTAGCCCCCCCATATAAAAAAATGTGACTTTTTTTTATGCAGTTTGTTAGATCTTTGTTAGATCAGGTTAGATCAATCATTGTTTGCGTTAGATCACACACAGAAGAAGCAATATTAACAGTTATTTGCTGGGGGGGCTAACCCGTCACCAGCCCCCCCTATCAAATTTTCTGGCCAAAAATCATTCAGGCTAATAGATATTCGTTAGATCCGGTAAGATCAAGTGGTTTTAACGTTAGATCTCACATAATTAGACACTTATTAAGTGATTAATGAGGGGGGGCTGGCCCCCCCTTATCAATTTTTTGGGCCAAAAATCATTCCTGCTAATAGATATTCGTTAGATCCGGTAAGATCAACTGGTTTTAACGTTAGATCTCACATCGTTTCCGAGATATTCCACATAAAAAAATAGATTTTAGGTGGTACATATGCATGGACATATGGACGGGTTGGCCCCCCCTTATCAAATTTTCTGTCTGAAAATCATTCAGGCTAATAGATATTCGTTAGATCCGGTAAGATCAAGTGGTTTTAACGTTAGATCTCACATCATTTCAGAGATATTCCACATACAAATACAGATATTGGGTGTATACAAGGACTAATGAGGGGGGGCTGGCCCCCCTTATCAATATTTTTGGCCAAAAATCACTCAGGCTAATAGATATTCGTTAGATCCGGTAAGATCAAGTGGTTTTAACGTTAGATCTCACATAATTAGAGACTTATTAAGTGATTAATGAGGGGGGGCTGGCCCCCCCTTATCAATATTTTTGGCCAAAAATCATTCAGGCTAATAGATATTCGTTAGATCCGGTAAGATCAAGTGGTTTTAACGTTAGATCTCACATCGTTTACGAGATATTCCACATAATAAAATAGATTTTAGGTGGTACATATGCATGGATATATGGATGGGTTGGCCCCCCCTTATCAAATTTTCTGGCCGAAAATCATTCAGGCTAATAGATATTCGTTAGATCCGGTAAGATCAAGTGGTTTTAACGTTAGATCTCACATAATTAGAGACTTATTAAGTGATTAATGAGGGGGGCTGGCCCCCCCCTTATCATTTTTTTGGGCCAAAAATCATTCCGACTAATAGATATTCGTTAGATCCGGTAAGATCAAGTGGTTTTAACGTTAGATCTCACATTATTTAAAAAATATTCCACATAGAAATACACGTCATAGACTATTTTCCTCCTTTGGTGGACCAAAGGTTCTTTGGTGGGGGGAGTGTGTAGCGGGGGCTGCTCTGTCACCCATGGTCCCGCACCTCCCGCCAGCAAACGTCGGACTGAATAGACACTGACACAGGCACTCACTGAGGGAGATCATGCCTGTCAGTCCCTGTCTCCTCTTCCTTGAGTGACGAGCGGCGCTCATTCACTGGCATCCCGCCCACTATGCTCTCTTCTCTGTGTCCCTATTGGCAGGGTGAGGGAGCCAATCAAGCAGCAGCAGAGGACCACGGGACTTGAAGTCTCATCCCAAAATTGCACCATTGATTTCTACGAGGGGCGGAGCTACTACTTTTGCTTTGCAAGAAAGGGGGCTAGCTAAAGACTTAAGCTTGTTGGTCTGAGGAGAGATCACCATGAGGCAGGAAGATGAACAGAGGTGTGAGGAGAGACTATTGGCATTTGCTAGAGAACCATCCAAAGACGGTTCCAGAGACAGTTGTAGATGGATGTACCTTCTGTACCACCTAATATCCCTATTTCTATGTGGAATATCTTGGAAATTATGTGAGATCTAACGTTAAAACCACTTGATCTTACTGGATCTAACCAATATCTATTAACCTGAATGATTTTCGCCCAGAAAATTTGATAAGGGGGGGCCAACCCGTCCATATGTCCATGCATATGTACCACCTAAAATCAATTTTTTTATGTGGAATATCTCGGAAACGATGTGAGATCTAACGTTAAAACCACTTGATCTTACCGGATCTAACGAATATCTATTAGCAGGAATGATTTTTGGCCCAAAAAATTGATAAGGGGGGGCCAGCCCCCCCTCATTAATCACTTAATAAGTGTCTAATTATATGAGATCTAACGTTAAAACCACTTGATCTTACCGGATCTAACGAATATCTATTAGCCTGAATGATTTTTGGCCAGAAAATTTGATAGGGGGGGCTGGTGACGGGTTAGCCCCCCCAGCAAATAACTGTTAATATTGCTTCTTCTGTGTGTGATCTAACGCAAACAATGATTGATCTAACCTGATCTAACAAAGATCTAACAAACTGCATAAAAAAAAGTCAATTTTTTTTATATGGGGGGGGCTAACCCGGCAGAGGTCACAAAGTATTGTGCTGAGTTCCCGGGTCTGTACATCTGCTGTGCCCATTATAAGAAGATCCCACCAATCCTGCTTTGAGTTGCTTCCTCTGCATGCCGGCTGTGCCCATTAGGAGGGCATTCTTTCAAATCCTCAAAGATTTTGTGCCGTAAGTTACGGCGGCGTAGTGTATTTCTGGCGGCGGAATTCAAATCGGCGCTTAGGGGGCGTGTTTCATTTAAATGAACTGCGCATGCTCCGTTTCTAAATTTCCCACCGTGCATTGCGCGAAATGACGTCGCAACAACGTCATTGTTTTAACTTAGACGTGAATTACGTCCATCCCTATTCACGGACGACTTACGCAAAAAAAAAATTTTTTAATTTTGACGCGGGAAGAGAGGAAGATACAGAAGTGGGGTCACGGGGGAATGGTGACAATTTAGGGGTACAGGTGTAGAAGATGTAATAGAAATGTTATTCTCTCTCTTCTTTCTACAGGTACAGCAGCCAGATTCGGGATAACCTTCATGTCATATTTATTCAGAGAGGCCCGAGCCCTTCCCCCCGGCTCTCCCGGTACACCTATACAGACATTTATCAGCCATGGGACTTCTCCTCTCTTTATTACGTTTCTGAGAAGCTTCTACAGCAGCTGCCAGGTGAGTGATATCCAGAGATCCCGATGATATATCAGGACTTATTAAAGTAGAAATAAACCCTAACAGTGAACTTCTCTTATTTGATTTGTAAAAAAATAAAATACCTGTTGATCCTGCCAGAAATCTTGTCAGCTGATAACTTTCTGCTGTGCTGTAAATGGTACTGGCCCTGCCCAGTTTACCTTTGTGTGAACTACAAAGCCCCCCACATCATGGAGAAGAGGAGGAGGAGGTGGTGTTCTGTAGCCCAAAACAGTCAGAAGTCCCTTTAAAGATATGGTATAGTGAGGGAGCCTTGTCACCCCGGGACAGGATGTGTTTTACTGTCAGGATCACCAGATATAAAAATAAAATGTAAGAAAGACCCAAAAAAGGGAAAATTAAGTCGTTACAAAGACTTATGGCGCGTACACACGATCGGAAATTCCGACAAGAAAACCGTGGATTTGTTTCCGACGGAATGTTGGATCAAACTTGTGTTGCATATGAACTGGTTGCTATGGATGGTTGCTATGGACTGGTTGCTTAGATGGTTGCTTAGATGGTTGCTATGGACTGGTTGCTATGGACTGGTTGCTATGGACTGGTTGCTATGGACTGGTTGATATGGACTGGTTTCTATGGACTGGTTGCTTAGATGGTTGCTATGGACTGGTTGATATGGACTGGTTTCTATGGTCTGGTTGCTATGGACTGGTTGCTATGGACTGGTTGATATGGACTGGTTTCTATGGACCGGTTGCTTAGATGGTTGATATGGACTGGTTGCTATGGACTGGTTGCTATGGACTGGTTGCTATGGACTGGTTTCTATGGACTGGTTGCTATGGACTGGTTGATATGGACTGGTTGATATGGATGGTTGCTATGGAAGGTTGCTATGGACTGGAAAATGAAGTTCTATGCTTCCGAGCATACGTCGACTTGATTCCGAGAATGCGTGTTTTTTTTTGTGCGTCGGAATTGCATATAGACGATCAGAAGAACTTTTCTTGTCGGAAAAATTGAAAACCAGCTCTCAAATTTTTGTTGTCGGAAATTCCGACAGAAAAAGTCCGGTGGAGCCTACACACGGTCGGAATTTCAGACCAAAAGCTCACATCAAACTTTTCTTGTCGGAAATTTCGATCGTGTGTACGCTGAATAAGGGCTCATTTACAATTGCTTTAAAACAAGGCTTCGGACAGGCTTTGGTAAAGCTCTCTGAACGCCAGTCAAAGCTCCTGTCACAAAATAAAATGGTTTAGCTTACAGTCCTGTTTACACCTTGCTTTTGCTTGGTGCTTTAGTGGTGCTTCAAAGCCTCCATAGAACTCTATGGCAAAGCTCGCTTGAAGCCCCACCGAAGCACCAAGCAAAAGCAAGGTGTAAACAGGACTGTAAGCTAATCATTTTATTTAGTGACAGGAGCTTTGACTGGCGTTCAGAGAGCTTTCCGTGTCCAAAGCCTTGTTTTGAAGCAAGTGTAAACTAGCCCTTAAAGCCTTTTTTTTTAACTACTTCAGACCCAGGCCATTGTAAAAAGACGGCCACAAGGTGGCTCTACAATGCCAGGAGGCCATCTTTTTACGGCCTCGGGTCCTCCGGGCACTGGGGGGCGCGCGGGCGCCGGCCGCGGTGCGTGCATTCCCAGCGTGTCACCGAGATGCCGATGCGCCAGGTGCCCGCGATCGGCAGGGACGTGTAGCTCTGGGGAGAGAGGAGACCGATGGTGTGTCACTTGTACATAGGGACACAGATTGGTCACCTCCCCCAGTCAGTCCCCTCCCCCCACAGTAAGAATCACTCCCAGGGCACACATTTAACCCCTTCCTCGCCCCCTAATGTTAACTCCTTCCCTGCCCGTCATATTTTATACAGTGCATTTATATAGCATTGTTCGCTGTATAAATGTGAATGGTCCCAAAAATGTGTCAAAAGTGTCCGATATGTCTGCCGCAATATCGCAGTCCTGACAAAAATCGCAGATCGCCGCCATTACTAGTAAAAAAAATATTTTTTCAGAATTCTATCCCCTATTTTGTAGCCGCTATAACTTTTGCGCAAACCAATCACTATACGCTTATTGCGATTTTTTTTTTTTTAACCAAAAATATGTAAAAGAATACGTATCAGTCTAAACTGAGAAAAAAAATATACCGTATTTAACGCCCTATACGCGCACCGGAGAGGAGAATCCTAGGAAAAAAATAGAAATACTGACAATTTACAGATACAGTTACTTACAGTTGCCCGGCGTCCATCGGCGGCCTTGTCCGGTCCGGCGTCCATCTGCGGCCTTGGTGGTGTCCTCCCCGCTTTTCCCGTGCTGTTTTTGAGCCGATCCCCGCTTCCCGCGCTGTGTTTGAATGCCGCCGCCGACATATACCGAGCACAGTACACTCGGCTGGGCTCGGCTCCTCTCGCATAAAGGCTAGGAGGCGGCACAGGGCGTGACCGCGAGCGGAGCCGAGCCTGGCCGAGTGTACCCGAGTGTGCTGCGCTCGGTATATGTCGGCGGCGGCGTTCAAACACAGCGCGGGAAGCGGGTATCGGCGTATATCGCGCACCCACGATTTTACCCTTATTTTAAGGGGAAAAAAGTGCGCGGTATATATTTTTTTTAAATTGGGATATTTATTACAGCAAAAAGTAAAAAATATTGGGCTAGATTCAGCATTGATTTACGCCAGCGTATTTATAGATACGCCGCGTTAATTCAAAACTGCGCCGGCGTATCTTCTTTCTGTATTCAGAAAGCAAGATACGCCGAAATTAGCCTAAGATCCGACTGGCGTAAGTCTCTTGCACCGTCGTATCTTAGGGTGCATATTTATGCTGGCCGCTAGGTGGCGCTTCCGTCGTAGAATATGCAAATGACCTAGATACGCCGATTCACAAACGTACGTGCGCCCGGCGGAATTTTTTTACGTCGTTTGCGTAAGGCTTTTCCGGCGTAACGTTGCTCCTGCTTCTATGAGGCGTACGCAATGTTAAGTATGGACGTCGTTCCCGCGTCGAATTTTGCTTTTTTTACGTCGTTTGCCTAAGTCGTTCGCGAATAGGGCTGGACGTAATTTACGTTCACGTCGAAACCAATACGTCCTTGCGGCGTACTTTGGAGCAATGCACACTGGGATATGTACACGGACGGCGCATGCGCCGTTCGTAAAAAACGTCAATCACGTCGGGTCACCAGCCATTTACATAAAACACGCCCCTCTCATACTCATTTGAATTAGGCGCGCTTACGCCGGCCCCATTTACGCTACGCCGCCGTAACTTGGGAGGCAAGTGCTTTGTGAATACAGCACTTGCCTCTCTGATTTACAGCGGCGTAGCTTAAATACGATACGCTACGCCGCCGTAACAATGCGCCCGGCTACCTGAATCTAGCCCATTGTGTTTTTTTCAAAATTGTCGCTCTTTTTTTGTTTATAGCGCATAAAATAAAAAACGCAGAGGTGATCAAATACCACCAAAAGAAAGCTCTATTTGTGGGGAAAAAAAGGACGTCAGTTTTGTTTAGGAACCACGTCGCACGACCGCGCAATTTTCATTTAAAGCGTGACAGTGCTGAAAGCTGAAATTTCGCCTGGGCAGGAAGGGGGTATATGTGCCCAGTAAGCAAGTGGTTAAAACATACTTGCTTTAGCTTGATGCCGCAACTGGTCGCTCAATTCTCACAGCTCCCTGAGCAGAGAGCAGAGGACTGTCAGTCACCCCTCTCTCCTCTGTCCCTCCCTGAGCTGTGGAGGGGGCGGGAGCGGCCGGCTCCGGCTCTCAGCGGCTCTGTGACATCAACCGACAACGAACTTTGGCTGTACTCTCCTTTCATGCATTCCTTGCAGGCATGTGTTGTTTTTTGTTCAGGGCCGATCCGCCCTATAGGCTCACTATGCAAGCCGCTTAGGGCCCCGCAAAGCTGCGGAGGGCCCCCCAAATTACTAGAGGCCCCGCCTGGTGAGAAGTCATTTTAGGCCCCTCACCCCGCTTCTCAACTCGCTGGCTGCATGGGAGAAGAGGTAAGAAGTCAGCACACCCCCCGCTTCTCACTTTAATGTAAGGTGTAATTTCTGCAGCAGGGCGGTCAGGATCGGCACTGGTTTTGTTGATCCTCAGGGGGCCCCCTTTTATCTTTATCTATTGCCTGTCTTGTGACCATTTTGTTTCCTCTTAGGTACCTGGAGCTCACCCGTATCTCTTCCCAAAGTGATGTCTCTTATCCACCTATCGGCTCAGGGTTATTGTCAGAGGATGTGGCCGGAACTCCCACTGACCTCCCCGAGGACCTTCATCTCCTTCATCAATATCTTCCTTAAATTCTTTGCACATTGTAGAGATACCATTGTGAAGGAAATAGAACGGTGAGAGGAGGAGCTGAAGGGGGAACTGGGAGGAAAATGCGGGGAGCACATCTCAAGGGTCATTTCCCTATACAAATGGTGAAGGAAAGGCTACTATTATTATACAGGATTAATATGGTGCCAACAGTTTGCTCAGCGCTTTACAAAATGAAGGCAGACAGTACAGTTTCAATACAATTTGGTAAAAAGGTTCTTGGAAGTCACCTTCTTCTGCTGAAGAAGAAATCAATGGCCCAGATTCAGAGTGTGGGCGCACATTACGCCGCCGTAGCGCAAACGGCGTACGCCGGCGTAGCGCAGAGAGGCAAGCATTTCATTCAAAAAGCCAGTGCTCCCAACGCTGTGCCAGCGTGGCGTGGGATTCGAAGGCGTACGCCGGCGTAGGTGGAAGTGGGCGTGACCCCATGCAAATGAGGCGTGACCCCATGCAAATGATGGGCCGAGCGCCAGACAGATACGTATCACGAACTGCGCATGCGCCGTGACGTGGACGCAACCCCCTGCGCCTGCGCACAACCACGTCGGAACAACTGCCTAAACTACGCCGGATCACTGCGTACGGCGTGAACGTATCCTACGCCCAGCCAGACACACGTCCAACGTAAAATACGCCGGCTTGTGTTCCCTGGTGCAGACCTTTGCATGTCTGTTGCCGGGTTGCACCTCCTTTATGGGGAATAACTTTACGCCGGACGTACAACTTACACGCACCTCTCGTAGCCTGCGCCGGGCACACGCAGGTTCTTGAATCGCCGTATTTCCCTCATTTGCATGTTTGAATGGCTAATCAATAGGAGCGGCCCAGCCTAAATGTGCGCCCACCCTATGCCAGCGTAAGCAAGTTACGTCGGCGGGGTGTAGCCTGTTTTTAGGCGCATATCTGTTCGTGGGTCTGGTGCACAGACACGACGGCGCACATTTGCACTTACGTCGGCGGGGTGTAGCCTGTTTTTAGGCGCATATCTGTTTGTGGGTCTGGCGCACAGATACGACGGCGCACATTTGCACTTACGTCGGCGGGGTGTAGCCTGTTTTTAGGCGCATATCTGTTCGTGGGTCTGGCGCACAGATCCGACGGCGCACATTTGCACTAACGTCGGCGTAACTTGTTATACGTCGGCGTAAGTGCTTTGTCAATCTGGGCCAATGTATGTGGGGGATAGGTGGCTTTATGTAGTCTAGGGCAGAGGTCTCCAAACTTTTCAAACAAAGGGCCAGTTTTCTGTCCTTCAGATTTTAAGGGGGCCGGATTGTGGCCATTGGGGGTAGAAAATGTCTCGGCCCAACATCAGTAAGGGTAAACATGGCCTTGATGTTAGTGATCAATAGGAGGAGGAGTAGTGCCCCATCACTAGTACCAGTGGGAGTAATAATGCCCCATTGCTGTTGTCAGCGGGAAGAATAGTACCTCATATCATTAGTGCCCCAAGGGCCTGATAAAGGCTAGGAAAGGGCCGCATCCGGCCCTCGGGCCATAGTTTGGAGACCCCTGGTCTAGGGGAAGGGCTCTATAGTTTGCTCAGGTAGGGCTGACAACACTCCAGGGTTTTACTGCAGCAGAGGCACCATGTTGTCAGCTCAAACAGGAAGTTAGGAACTCACCGGATTTCTGGCAAATGAATGAATGAATGAGAAACTTATATAGCGCGACACATGCGAACTTAATCGCCTCTGCCAAACACTGTAATTGTAGTGTTGCAGGGGATACAACTTGGGGAAGTGAGCATCTGTTGCAAATATGTGGTGGGTACATTTTTTATGTTTTGCTTGGATATACAGAGAAGAGGAATGAAAGAAAGAACTAACATATAGAGTAATTCAGATAGAAATGAGGACTCTGAGGAGGATTAGTGGTGTGAGGGGAATGGAGGCAGTAAGGCTCCGTTCACACCTAATGCCGATGCGGCTCCCAGCAGGGGGTCCTGTGCAGTGGCGGCTGGTGGTCAAAATTTTTGCGGGGGCACAAACGGAAAAAAATATTGCAGCCCCACTGTTGCCACTGTGCCCATTGATGTCACTGTGCCCTGAAAAATGCCCCTTCCCCCCCCCCCCCCCGCGTCTTCTTTCACCCTCAATGACGCTTCAGCCAATCAGGTTACCGGTAGCCAGAACCGGCCAACCTGATTGGCTGAGACGCCTGTCAGTCTTATCCAAGGAACGCACCCCCGTGCGTTCCGAGGATAAGCTTCCGGGGACCCGAGGGCTGTACACTGGCTGGCTCTGATAGGCACTTCCGTACAGCCAACCAGCTGCCATTATACAGCTGGCTGGCGCTCAACATCCGGCCAGCTGAATAGTGAATAGTGGGCGGCAGCGGGACAATAACATAGATTCGTGCAATGCATGAATCTATGTTATTAGACTCAGTGGCGGTGAGAGCCAAAGGGGGCGGCGCTTCAGCGCCCTCTATGGACGAACCGCCACTGTCCTGTGAGTCCTGGTTCACCATTTCAGGTCCGATTTCAGCCCAAATTTTTGGCTGAATTCGGACCTAAAATGGACCAAAGATGCACAGGGCTCCTGTGCAAATTCGCATCGGAGCCGCACCATAGATATGTGAACCGGCTCCATAGAGAGCCATTCACATTCTCCTGCTATTACGAATTGGACACTAGGATCCCGCATCCAATTCGCAATAGTGTAAACCCAGCCTCAAGGATACATTGGATAAATATGAGATGGAGATGTAGAGAACAGTGGAAGGATGTAATACGGAGATCAGTTTTATATTATTTTGTCTCTTCCAGGCTCCAGTCCGCGGTGTCCCGGGTGGAGGAGGTTTATGTGGAACGGGAAAGGTGGACAAAGGAAGCCGAAATCCTCTCCCAAAGACAGCAAGACGCAGAGCTGGTGTGTGTACAGGTTTCCTGGAAAAATACAGGGAAATTAGAGTGTCAGCTCAGAGGACCAGAGTGCAGAATGGGAGGGGCCAGGTAGAAAGTGAAGACTTTAATGCCGCGTACACACGATCAGAAATTCCGACAAGAAAAGTCTGATGTGAGCTTTTGGTCGGAAATTCCGACCATGTGTAGGCTCCATCGGATTATTTCTGTTGGAATTTCCGCCAAATTTGAGAGCTGGTTCTCAAATTTTCCGACGGGAAAAGTTCTTGTCGGAAATTCCGATCGTCCCTATGCAATTCCGACACGCAAAAAAAAACCATGCATGCTCAGAATCAATTAGACGCATGCTCGAAATCATTGAACTTAATTTTTCTCGGCTCGTTGTAGTGTTGTACGTCACCGCGTTCTTGAAGGTCGGAATTTGGTGTGACCGTGTGTATGCAACACAAGTTTTAGCCGACATTCAGTCGGAAAAAAATCCAAGGTTTTCTTGTCGGAATTTCCGATCGTGCGTACGCGGCATTAGGCAGCAGTGAACCTGGACTCTCATACCATCTCTTCCAATACAGAGGATCCTTCAATATCCTTCTCATCATGAAAATTAGAGTGTCAGTTCAGAGGATCAGAGTGCAGATTGGGAAGTGCCCAATGACCAGATATAAAGAAAAGACTCTAAAGCTGGCTATACATTATACAGTTTTCTTATTCAATTTATTTTAGATTTACTTTAACCACTTAACCCCCGGACCATATTGCTGGTTAAAGACCAGAGCACTTTTTGCGATTCGGCACTGCGTCACTTTAACTGACAATTGCGCGGTCGTGCGACGTGGCTCCCCAAAAAAATTGGCGTCCTTTTTTTCCCCACAAATAGAGCTTTATTTTGGTGGTATTTGATCACCTCTGCGGTTTTTAGTTTTTGCGCTATAAACAAAAATAGAGCGACAATTTTGAAAAAAAATTATATTTTTTACTTTTTGCTATAATAAATATCCCCCAAAAATTATATAAAAAAAGTATTTTTTTCATCAGTTTAGGCCGATACGTATTCTTCTACATATTTAAAAAAAAAAAAAAAATCACAATAAACGTTTATTGATTGGTTTGCGCAAAAGTTCTAGCGTTTACAAAATAGGGGGTAGTTTTATGGCATTTTTATTAATATTTATTTTTTACTAGTAATGGCGGCGATCAGCGATTTTTTTTCCGGTACTGCGACATTATGGCGGACACTTCGGACACTTTTGACACATTTTTGGGACCATTGGCATTTTTATAGCGATCAGTGCTATAAAAATGCATCGGATTACTATAAAAATGCCACTGGCAGGGAAGGGGTTAACACTAGGGGGCGGGGAAGGGGTTAAGTATGTTCCCTGGGTGTGTTCTAACTATAGGGGGGGGTGGCCTCACTAGGGAAAATGACTGATTGCTGTTCATACATTGTATGAACAGAAGATCAGCATTTCCCCCCCTGACAGAACCGGGAGCTGTGTGTTTACACACACAGCTCCCGGTACTCGCTCTGTAAAGAGCAATCGCGGGTGCCCGGCGGCCATCGCGCCCGCCGGGCACGCGCACGGAAGTCAGGGACGAGAGCCCCTAGTGGCCGGTTCGAGAGCCGACGTAGAGCTACGGGCTCTCGGGCAGGGGAGCCGACCTGCCGCTGTATAACTGCGGCGGCTGGTTGGCAAGTTTTTAAAGTGGATGTAAACCCGATTTTTATTTTATTTTTTTGATGTCACAATGTAGAGTATAAGATTTCCTATCATCTGTGCCCAGTCTTGCCACACAGAGTTGATCCAGCTCTGAGCAATCCTCTTTTATTGTTCAGTGAAAAGGAACTTCCAGATAAAAACCTGTCTAAATAAAAAGTCCTTTCCTCTGTCCTTGCTTTGAGTGACAGGTTGTTTACATATCTAGCTTGGACATGTTTATCATATGTTATGTTATGTTTATCATAATATGAGGTGATCCACAGTATAACAAGTGAGAAATACACCCCTCCCCCACATAACACATCTTGGTAATATACAATGAACTGTGAATCACCTCCTCCTATACCATCAGAGGCCTCTTTATTATCCTCCTCATTTCATGGCACAGAATCTCATTGTTATGACCTTCTAAAAATCCTTTCTCGGATAGGAGACAGAGCGCCGTAGGAAAGAACTGGAAGAGACACGGGAAGGGGAGCGCCAGGTGAGGGCGGAATGTGAGGAGCTGGAAAGATCCAAAGAACGTTTGAGAAACCAAGTCAACACATTACAGGGCCACAGACAACTCCAACTGGAAGAGGTGAGCAAATAGACACAGTCCATGCACCCCAATATCTATCACTGAGCATCTGTACCCCATCATTGTGCTGGATATCCCGACATGCCAGTGCACCCCAATATCAGCCACTGAGCATCTGTACCCCATCATTGTGCTGGATATCCTGACATGCCAGTGCACCCCGATATCTATCACTGAGCATCTGTACCCCATCATTGTGCTGGATATCATGACATGCCAGTTCACCCCAATATCTATCACTGAGCATCTGTACCCCATCTATGTGCTGGATATCCTGACATGCCAGTGCACCCCAATATCAATCACTGAGCATCTGTACCCCATAATTGTGCTGGATATCATGACATGACAGTTCACCCCAATATCAGCCACTGAGCATCTGTACCCCATCATTGTGCTGGATATCCTGACATGCCAGTGCACCTCAATATCAGCCACTGAGCATCTGTACCCCATCATTGTGCTGGATATCCTGACATGCCAGTGCACCCCGATATCTATCACTGAGCATCTGTACCCCATCATTGTGCCGGATATCCTGACATGCCAGTGCACCCCGATATCTATCACTGAGCATCTGTACCCCATCATTGTGCTGGATATCATGACATGCCAGTTCACCCCAAGATCTATCACTGAGCATCTGTACCCCATCTATGTGCTGGATATCCTGACATGCCAGTGCACCCCAATATCAATCACTGAGCATCTGTACCCCATAATTGTGCTGGATATCATGACATGACAGTTCACCCCAATATCAGCCACTGAGCATCTGTACCCCATCATTGTGCTGGATATCCTGACATGCCAGTGCACCTCAATATCAGCCACTGAGCATCTGTACCCCATCATTGTGCTGGATATCCTGACATGCCAGTGCACCCCGATATCTATCACTGAGCATCTGTACCCCATCATTGTGCCGGATATCCTGACATGCCAGTGCACCCCGATATCTATCACTGAGCATCTGTACCCCATCATTGTGCTGGATATCCTGACATGCCAGTGCACCCCAATATCAGCCACTGAGCATCTGTACCCCATCTATGTGCTGGATATCCTGACATGCCAGTGCACCCCGATATCTATCACTGAGCATCTGTACCCCATCATTGTGCTGGATATCCTGACATGCCAGTGCACCCCAATATCAGCCACTGAGCATCTGTACCCCATCTATGTGCTGGATATCCTGACAGGCCAGTTCACCCCAATATCAGTCATTGATCATCTGTACCCCATCTATGTGCTGGATATCCTGACATGCCAGTGCACCTCAATATCATTCACTGAGCATCTGTACCCCATCGTTGTGCTGGATATCCTGACATGCCAGTGCACCCCGATATCTATCACTGAGCATCTGTACCCCATCATTGTGCTGGATATCCTGACATGCCAGTGCACCCCAATATCAGCCACTGAGCATCTGTACCCCATCTATGTGCTGGATATCCTGACAGGCCAGTTCACCCCAATATCAGTCATTGATCATCTGTACCCCATCTATGTGCTGGATATCCTGACAGGCCAGTTCACCCCGATATAAGCCACTAAGCATCTGTACCCCATCATTGTGCTGGATATCCTGACATGCCAGTGCACCTCAATATCATTCACTGAGCATCTGTACCCCATCGTTGTGCTGGATATCCTGACATGCCAGTGCACCCCGATATCTATCACTGAGCATCTGTACCCCATCATTGTGCTGGATATCCTGACAGGCCAGTGCACCCCAATATCAGCCACTGAGCATCTGTACCCCATCTATGTGCTGGATATCCTGACAGGCCAGTGCACCTCAATATCAGTCACTGAGAATCTGTACCCCATCATTGTGCTGGATATCCTGACAGGCCAGTGCACCCCAATATCAGTCACTGAGCATCTGTACCCCATCATTGTTGTGCTGGATATCACAACATGCCAGTGCACCCCAATATCATTCACTGAGCATCTGTACCCCATCATTGTGCTGGATATCTTGACAGGCCAGTGCACCCCAATATCAGTCACTGATCATCTGTACCCCATCATTGTGCTGGATATCCTGACAGGCCAGTGCACCCTAATATCGGCCACTGAGCATCTGTACCCCATTATTGTGCTGGATATCCCGACATGCCAGTGCACCCCGATATCTATCACTGAGCATCTGTACCCCATCATTGTGCTGGATATCCTGACATGCCAGTGCACCCCAATATCAGTCACTGAGCATCTGTACCCCATCGTTGTGCTGGATATCCTGACATGCCAGTGCACCCCAATATCTATCATTGAGCATCTGTACCCCATCATTGTGCTGGATATCCTGACATGCCAGTTCACCCCAATATCAGTCACTGAGCATCTGTACCCCATCGTTGTGCTGTATATCCTGACAAGCCAGTGCACCCCAATATCAGCCACTGAGCATCTGTACCCCATCGTTGTGCTGGATATCCTGACATGCCAGTGCACCCCAATATCATTCACTGAACATCTGTACCCCATCATTGTGCTGGATATCCTGACAGGCCAGTGTACCCCAATATCAGTCACTGAGCATCTGTACCCCATCATTGTTCTGGATATCCTGACATGCCAGTGCACCCCAATATCAGTCACTGAGCATCTGTACCCCATCATTGTGCTGGATATCCTGACATGCCAGTGCACCCCAATATCTATCATTGAGCATCTGTACCCCATCATTGTGCTGGATATCCTGACATGCCAGTTCACCCCAATATCAGCCACTGAGCATCTGTACCCCATCATTGTGCTGGATATTCTGACATGCCAGTGCACCCCAATATCAGTCACTGAGCATCTGTACCCCATCTATGTGCTGGATATCCTGACATGCCAGTTCACCCCCAATATCAGCCACTGAGCATCTGTACACCATCAATGTGCTGGATATCCTGACAGGACAGTGCACCCCAATATCAGTCACTGAGCATATGTACCCCATCGTTGTGCCGGATATCCTGAAATGCCAGTGCACCCCGATATCTATCACTGAGCATCTGTACCCCATCATTGTGCTGGATATCTAGACATGCCAGTGCACCCCAATATAAGCCACTGAGCATCTGTACCCCATCATTGTGCTGGATATCTAGACATGCCAGTGCACCCCAATATAAGCCACTGAGCATCTGTACCCCATCATTGTGCTGGATATCTAGACAGGCCAGTGCACCCCAATATCAGCCACTGAGCATCTGTACCCCATCGTTGTGCTGGATATCTTGAGATGCCAGTGCACCCCGATATCTATCACTGAGCATCTGTACCCCATCATTGTGCCGGATATCATGACATGCCAGTGCACCCCAATATAAGCCACTGAGCATCTGTACCCCATCATTGTGCCGGATATCATGACATGCCAGTGCACCCCAATATAAGCCACTGAGCATCTGTACCCCATCATTGTGCTGGATATTCCGATATGCCAGTGCACCCCAATATCTATCACTGAGCATCTGTACCCCAACACTGTTATATATTATCTGACCTGTCAGTGCACCCCAAATATCTGTCCCTGAGTACCTGCACCCCAACACTGCTATAAAACATGACTTGTCAGTACACCTCAATATCAGTTACTAGTTATCTGTACCCAACATTTCTCTGTATAACCTGACATGTCCCTGTACCCTGAGTAACCGTAACCCAAAACTGTTCTGTATACCTTTACATGTTGGTGTACCCCAATATCTGCCCTCAAGTACCTGTACCCTAATACTGTTCTGTATAATCTGGCATGTCATTGCAACCCAATATCTGTCCCTGAATATCTGTACCCCCACAGCTGTGCTGTATAACCCGATATGTCAGTGCAACTCAAAATCAGTCACCCAATATCTGTACTACAACACTCCATTAAAACATGTCTCTGCACCCCGATATCTCTGCCCCCCCAAGGCGAGACTTTTCATAGTAACAGTCTTATGGTCAAATCCCCTTACACATCAATTGATTTCAGCTTTTTGATATTTAGCCAGTCTTAAAGGGGTTGTAAAGGTAAAAAAAAAAATTCCCCTAAATAGCTTCCTTTACCTTAGTGCAGTCCTCCTTCACTTACCTCATCCTTCCATTTTGCTTTTAAATGTCCTTATTTCTTCTGAGAAATCCTCACTTCCTGTTCTTCTATCTGTAACTCACCACTGTAATGCGAGGCCTTCTCCCTGGTGTGGAGAAAGCCTCTTGAGGGGGCAAGCAGGAGTGTCAGGATGCCCACTAACACACAGCTCCTTTCTCTATCTGCAAAGTAAAGAGTGTCCTGACTCTCCTGCTCGCCCCCTCCCCCCTCAAGAGGCTTTCTCCACACCAGTGAGAAAGCCTTGCATTACGGTGTGGAGTTACAGACAGAAGAACAGGAAGTTTTGGGAAAGTTTGCAGAAAAGTCCTGCTGTGTGTATGCTGTGGGTGTGCCCGGCCAACTCCCTTCGGACAAAAACCCACGGAAAAGTTTGTTTGAAGTCCGATCGTGTGTATGAGGCTAAAGGCTCATCCCCCGTCATTTGTCCGCCATGTTGCGATGTTCCCTCTTGCAGGCCTGTGTCCAGTGGTCGGAGGTCCAGAAGCAGCTGAAATTGTCGGATGTGGAGGAGATAAGGAGTTACAGAGCCCCCCCGCCCCCGGTAATAATGGTCACTGATGTCCTGTGTACTGTGTTCGGAAAAGAGCCCGGATGGGAGAGCGCCAAACTACTGCTGGGGCAAGAAGAATTCTATCAGGTACGTTTGGAGTAGTGTGAAGGTGTCCGGGTATATGTAGAGTATACATACTGTATATGTATATAATATACTCTGGAGATATTCAAGTATATACAGAGTACTCTGAGGCCTCGTACAGACGAGAGGATATCCGCTGGAAACGGTCCGCCGGACCGTTTCCAGCGGATAAATCCTCTGGCGGATTTGGATCTGATGGCTGTACACACCATCAGATCGAAATCCCCGCGGAATACATCCGCGGTGACGTGGCCGCGCCGTCGCCGCGACGATGACGTGGCGACGTGCGCGACCCTGGAAGGTAAATACTTCCACGCATGCGTCGAATCATTACGACGCATGCGAGGGATGGGAGCGGACGGACTGATCCGGTGAGTCTGTACAGACGACCGGATCAGTCCGCTGGACTGGATTCCAGCGGATAGATTTTGTAGCATGCTAAGAAATTTTTATCCGCTGGGAATCCGTTGGCTGGATTTTTATCCGCCTGAAAATGTCCGCTCGGACGTACACACGACCGGATCTATCTGCTGGAACTGATCCGCAGATCAATCCCAGCGGATAGATCCGGTCGTGTGTACGGGGCCTGAAGGTTATATACATTATATTACCAAAAGTATTGGGATGCCTGCCTTTAACCCCTTAATGACCAGGCCATTTTTTGCGATACAGCACTGCATCGATTCAATTGCGCGGTCGTGAGACGCTGTACCCAAACAAAATGTATTCATCAGTTTAAGCCAGTGTTTCTCAATTCCAGTCCTCAGCCCCCCCCAACAGGTCAGGTTTTCAGGATTTCCCTCAGATGAAAAGGCTGTGGTGATTACTAAGGCAGTGAAACTGATCAAATCACCTGTGCAAAATAATGGAAATCCTGAAAACCTGACCTGTTGGGGGGGCCTGAGGACTGGAATTGAGAAACACTGGTTTAAGCCAATATGTATATGCAATAAGCATATATTGATAGGTTTGCTCAAAAGTTATAGCGTCTACAAAATAGGGGATAGATTTATGGCATTTTTATTTTAATTTTTTTACTAGTAATTGCGGTAATCAGCGATTTTTAGCTGGACTGCGACATTGTGGCGGACAGATGGGACACTTTTTTGGGACCATTGACATCTATACAGCGATCAGTGCTATAAAAATGCACTGTTACTGTGTAAATGACACTGGCAGGAAGGGGTTAACACTAGGGGGCGATCTAGGGATTAAATGTGTTCCCTGGGAGGTGTTTCTAACTGTGGGGGGAGGGGACTGACAGGGAGTACAGAGAGATCGCTGTTCCTTATCACCAGGAACAGACGATCACACTGTACTTCCCTGACAGAACGGGATCTGTTAGGCCCCGTACACACGACCGGATCTGTCCGCTGGGATTTATCCGTGGATCATTTCCAGCAGATAGATCCGGTCGTGTGTAGGCCCGAGCGGACATTTTCCAGCGGATAAAAATCCAGCCGACGGATTTCCAGCGGATAAAAATTTCTTAGCATGCTAAGAAATCTATCCGCTGGAATCCTGTCCTTCAGACTTATCCGGTCGTCTGTACAGACCGGATAAGTCCGCCCGATCCCCATCCCTCGCATGCGTCGAAGTGATTCGACGCATGCGTGGAAGTATTTACTTTCCAGGGTCGCCGCGTCATCGTCGCGGCGACGGCGCGGCCACGTCACCGCGGATGTTTTCCGCGGGGATTTTGATCTGATGGTGTGTACAGCCATCAGATCAAAATCCGCCAGCGGACATATCCGATGAAAACGGTCCGGCGGACCGTTTTCATCGGATATCCGCTCGTTTGTACAAGGCCTTAGTTTACATTGACAGATATCCATTCTGCCTCTCTGTGGAGTGATCAGGGGTGACCGGTGGACATTGCGGCCTCCAGCCACATGCATTGGCTTCGGCTGGGTGTATGCAGAGTACTCTGGGTGTATATGGACACATACAGAGTACTCTGGAGGTGTCCGGGTATATACAGGCATACCCCACTTTTAAGTACACAATGGGGTTTATTTACTAAAGCTGGAAAGTGCAAAATCAGCTCACTTCTGCATAGTAAACAATGAGCTTCCAGGTTTAGCTGGGGTTAGAAGCTTGTTGGTTTCTATGCAGAAGTGAGCCTGATTTTGCACTTTCTAGCTTTAGTAAATAAACCCCTTTGTGTACTTAAAAGTGGGGTATGCTTGGAGGTGTCCGGGTATATACAGGGTACTCTGGGTGTATCTGGTCATATACAGAGTACTCTGGAGGTGTCCGGGTATATACAGGGTACTCTGGGTGTATCTGGTCATATACAGAGTACTCTGGAGGTGTCTGGGTATATACAGCATACTCTGGGTGTATCTGGTCATATACAGAGTACTCTGGAGGTGTCCGGGTATATACAGCATACTCTGGGTGTATCTGGTCATGTACAGAGTACTCTGGAGGTGTCCGGGTATACACAGCATACTCTGGGTGTATCTGGTCATATACAGAGTACTCTGGAGGTGTCCGGGTATATACAGCGTACTCTGGGTGTATCTGGTCATGTACAGAGTACTCTGGAGGTGTCCGGGTATATACAGGGTACTCTGGGTGTATCTGGTCATATACAGAGTACTCTGGAGGTGTCCGGGTATATACAGGGTACTCTGGGTGTATCTGGTCATAAACAGAGTACTCTGGAGGTGTCTGGGTATATACAGCATACTCTGGGTGTATCTGGTCATATACAGAGTACTCTGGAGGTGTCCGGGTATACACAGCATACTCTGGGTGTATCTGGTCATATACAGAGTACTCTGGAGGTGTCCGGGTATATACAGCGTACTCTGGGTGTATCTGGTCATGTACAGAGTACTCTGGAGGTGTCCGGGTATATACAGCGTACTCTGGGTGTATCTGGTCATGTACAGAGTACTCTGGAGGTGTCCGGGTATATACAGGGTACTCTGGGTGTATCTGGTCATGTACAGAGTACTCTGGAGGTGTCCGGGTATATACAGCATACTCTGGGTGTATCTGGTCATATGCAGAGTACTCTGGAGGTGTCCGGGTATATACAGCGTACTCTGGGTGTATCTGGTCATATACAGAGTACTCTGGAGGTGTCCGGGTATACACAGCGTACTCTGGGTGTATCTGGTCATATACAGAGTACTCTGGAGGTGTCCGGGTATATACAGCGTACTCTGGGTGTATCTGGTCATATACAGAGTACTCTGGAGGTGACTGGGTATATAGGCATTACTTTGGAGTTGTCCAGGTATATACAGAATACTCTGAAGTTGTCTGAGTATATAGACAGTACTATGGATGTGTCTGGGTATATAAGCAGTACTCTGGCGGTGTCTGGGTATATAAGCAGTACTCTGGCGGTGTCTGGGTATATAAGCAGTACTCTGGCGGTGTCTGGGTATATAAGCAGTACTCTGGAGGTGTCCGGGTATATAAGCAGTACTCTGGAGGTGTCCGGGTATACACAGCATACTCTGGGTGTATCTGGTCATATACAGAGTACTCTGGAGGTGTCCGGGTATATACAGCGTACTCTGGGTGTATCTGGTTATATACAGAGTACTCTGGAGGTGTCCGGGTATACACAGCGTACTCTGGGTGTATCTGGTCATATACAGAGTACTCTGGAGGTGTCTGGGTA
This sequence comes from Rana temporaria, assembly GCF_905171775.1. NCBI lineage: Eukaryota > Metazoa > Chordata > Amphibia > Anura > Ranidae > Rana > Rana temporaria. The sequence continues at coordinate 17,111,780 of NC_053490.1, forward strand.
TATACAGCATACTCTGGGTGTATCTGGTCATGTACAGAGTACTCTGGAGGTGTCCGGGTATATAGGCATTACTTTGGAGTTGTCCAGGTATATACAGAATACTCTGAAGTTGCCTGAGTATATAGACAGTACTCTGGCGGTGTCTGGGTATATAAGCAGTACTCTTGAGGTGTCCGGGTATATAAGCGGTACTCTGGAGGTGTTAAGGTATACTGAATATGGAGTACTCTGTAGGTGTCCAGGTTAGAGAATCTACAAATGTCTCCCCCTGGGGCTCTGCATCCTCCAGGTTGGATGAGTTTATGATGGATCGATCCCTGAGTGTCAGTTGTTGTATTTGCAGGATCTGCAGTTCTATGATGGTCGTGGGATGTCAGACGCTGAGTACTCTGGAGGTGTCCGGGTATATACAGCGTACTCTGGGTGTATCTGGTCATATACAGAGTACTCTGGAGGTGTCCGGGTATATACAGAGTACTCTGGGTGTATCTGGTCATATACAGAGTACTCTGGAGGTGTCCGGGTATACACAGTGTACTCTGGGTGTATCTGGTCATATACAGAGTACTCTGGAGGTGTCCGGGTATATACAGAGTACTCTGGGTGTATCTGGTCATATACAGAGTACTCTGGAGGTGTCCGGGTATATACAGAGTACTCTGGGTGTATCTGGTCATATGCAGAGTACTCTGGAGGTGTCCGGGTATATACAGCATACTCTGGGTGTATCTGGTCATATGCAGAGTACTCTGGAGGTGACTGGGTATATAGGCATTACTTTGGAGTTGTCCAGGTATATACAGAATACTCTGAAGTTGTCTGAGTATATAGACAGTACTATGGATGTGTCCGGGTATATAAGCAGTACTCTGGCGGTGCCTGGGTATATAAGCAGTACTCTTGAGGTGTCCGGGTATATAAGCAGTACTCTGGCGGTGTCCGGGTATATAAGCAGTACTCTGGTGGTGTCCGGGTATATAAGCAGTACTCTTGAGGTGTCCGGGTATATAAGCAGTACTCTGGTGGTGTCCGGGTATATAAGCAGTACTCTGGTGGTGTCCGGGTATATAAGCAGTACTCTTGAGGTGTCCGGGTATATAAGCAGTACTCTGGCGGTGCCTGGGTATATAAGCAGTACTCTGGCGGTGCCTGGGTATATAAGCAGTACTCTTGAGGTGTCCGGGTATATAAGCGGTACTCTGGAGGTGTCCGGGTTAGAGAATCTACAAATGTCTCACCCTGGGGCTCTGCATCCTCCAGGTTGGATGAGTATATCATGGATCGATCCCTGAGTGTCAGTTGTTGTATTTGCAGGATCTGCAGTTCTATGATGGTCGTGGGATGTCAGACGCTGTGTTCTGCGCTCTGTCTCGTGCAGTCAGAGGGTCTGAATTTAGCGCTTCCTGTGTCAGGCCGGCCAGTGCAGCGGCTGCGTCTCTCTGCGAATGGTTGCGTGGTCTCCACCAATGCTGCAGCGTGCTCCGGAAGCTGGAGAAGAGCAGAAGCCTTCTGTCCCGAGCAGAGGCACAGGACTCGGAGGTGGCTGAAAGGATAGCAGAGCGGAGGCTCCAACAGGAGTGTCTGAGGGTCCAGATAGAGCAGCTCTCCCTCCAGCTGAAGATCACCAGAAGGGAAGAAGAAGACCTCCGCAGACAGGTGACGCTGTGTCAGGAGAAGCAGAGACTGGCAGAGGAGTATGAAGACAGGGCACAACCTCACCAGTCAGTATGGAGATCTGCTCTGGAGGTAAGTGATGCCTCATGGACCTGATTATCCAGGGCACATGGGTGTCCGCTGAAATTTTTTCAGAGGGGGGCGCTTCGGCAGCGGCGATACACAGTCGCATTTTACCCTTTCTTCGAACCTCTAGCGCTGGTTAAAAGCGCCCCCCCCCCTCACGTTAAAATGTAAAAACACCCCACTGTGCCCCCTGCATCTTTCAATACCTCTTTGTCACTACTGTGTACCCCCTCTCCACAATTGCACCTCTGGACCCCTTTACATTACACAGCACCCCACAGCTCTGGACCCCTTTACATTACACAGCACCCTGCATCACTGGCCCCCTTTACATTACACAGCACCCTGCATCACTGGCCCCCTTTACATTACACAGCACCCTGCATCACTGGCCCCCTTTACATTACACAGCACCCTGCATCACTGGCCCCCTTTACATTACACAGCACCCTGCATCACTGGACTTCTTTACATTACACAGCACCCTGCATCACTGGCCCCCTTTACATTACACAGCACCCTACATCACTGGACTTCTTTACATTACACATCACCCTACATCACTGGACTTCTTTACATTACACAGCACCCTGCATCACTGGCCCACTTTACATTACACATCACCCTGCATCACTGGCCCCCTTTACATTACACATCACCCTGCATCACTGGCCCCCTTTACATTACACAGCACCCTGCATCACTGGACCCCTTTACATTACACAGTACCCTGCATCACTGGACCCCTTTACATTACACAGCACCCTACATCACTGGACTTCTTTACATTACACAGCACCCTGCATCACTGGACCCCTTTACATTACACAGTACCCTGCATCACTGGACCCCTTTACATTACACAGCACCCTGCATCACTGGACTTCTTTACATTACACAGCACCCTGCATCACTGGACCCCTTTACATTACACAGCACCCTGCATCACTGGACTTCTTTACATTACACAGCACCCTACATCACTGGACTTCTTTACATTACACAGCACCCTGCATCACTGGACTTCTTTATATCACACAGCACCCCTTTCCCTTGATTGAAACACTACACTATATTGACAGTATATTTATTTCAGGTCAAAAAGAGGAATGAGGGACAATTGGATTTGCGACGTGCGCGGCCCTGGCAGTTCAATGCTTCCACGCATACGTCAAAGTCATTTGACGCATGCAAGGGATGGCGGCCGCTCGGACATGTACGGTAGGTCTGTACAGACGACCGAACATGTCCGACGGACAGGATTCCAGCGGGCATGTTTCTAAACATGTTTAGAAGCATTTGCCCGCTCGAAAAAGGCCCGGCGGGCAAATGTACGCTGGAATCCTGTCCGCTCGGCTGTACAGACGACCGAACATTTCTGCTGAAACTGGTCCGAGGACCAGTTTCAGCAGACATGTTCGGTCGTCTGTACGGGGCCTTAAGGGGGTTGTAAAGGTTACATTTTTTATTTTATTTTATAATAACAAACATGTCATACTTGCCTCCACTGTGCAGTTCGTTTTGCACAGAGTGGCCCCGATCCTCATCTTCTGGGGTCCCTCGGCTCCTTCCCGCAAGAGCTAACCCCCTTCTGGGAAGCGTTCTGCCAAGGGGGTTAGCTTGCAGGAGTGCTCCCGTTTGATACAGTGGTGGCCATAGCTGCCACGTGTATCACTTGGCCCCGCCCCCAGCGCGCTGCGTCATTGATTTGATTGACAGCAGCAGGAGCCAATGGCTGCACTGCTATCAATTATATCGATCTCCCACAGAGATGGGGGGGAAACCAATGCGGGATCGCGCCCATTGAGATTCGGGCCTCAGGTAAGTAAAACGGGGGCTCGGGGGGCCGGTAACTATCAGATGTTTTTTCACCTTAATGCATTGGATGCATTAAGGTGATAAAACCGGAAACTTTACAGTCACTTTAAAGTAGAACTATAGGGAATTTTTTTTTTCCATTTTGGATAGAGCAAGGGAGGGTTATAACCCCCATAAACCCCTTTAGAGGTCAGGAAGAGATTTTTCCCGGGGGCAGCAGTTGATAGTCATGTGTAAAGTATTTCGGTGAGGATGTGGATTCTCTGTGACTCACTGATCTTCTCTCCTTCCATCCTCAGACTTTACAGAACCGTCTTCAGTTGGTTCCAGCTCAGTCTCTTCTTGTTGCTGCCTCTATTTCCTACCTTGGCAGTCTCCCATGGCCTCGCTGTACGGCATTATTGGAGAAGTGGCAGAGGCTGTGCAATGGGGTGGAAGTTCCTCTGGATCCAGATGATGTTAGGGACACTCTGGACCGCTCCGGGCACAATGAAGGGTCCCTCCTCCTAGAGGTGCTCAGCATTCCAACAGAGAAGATAGGATGGTTTAGAAGGAGATTGCCGGTCACTATAGAGACACAGATCCGTGCCACACTGCTCCGAGCCGGGAACCGGTATGCAGATACCCTGATGCTGGTCATAGATCCAGATTTCATGGCTGAGAGGTGGCTGTCTGCTCTACTGGGGACAGACGAGACAGGTGAGAGCATGCTTTAGCATACCCTGGGGGGGGGGGGGATTACTAAAACTTGTGAAAATTCTGGTGCAGCTCTCCATAGAAACCAATCAGCTTCCAGGTTGTATCGTCAAAGAATAATTGAACAAGAAGCTGATTGGCTACCACATACAGCTGAACCAAATTCTAAGTGCTCCAGTTTTAGTGAAGCGTAAAGTGTTATAGGAGTACTAAGTAGGGGTGGAACGGATCAAAAAACTCACGGCTCAGATCGTTCCTCGGATCAGGAGTCACGGATCGGATCATTTTTCGGATCAGCAAAAAAGAAAGAAAAAAAAATCTCCCCCACTGCAATATCAACATCCCCCCCCCACTGTAATATCCACATCTCCCTCCCCCACTGTAATATCCACATCTTCCTCCCCCACTGTAATATCCACATCCCCCCGACTGTAATATCCACATCCCCCCCACTGCAGTGGCGTCACTAGGGTTGGTGTCACCCAGTGCAAAAAAAAAATGGTGTCACCCCCCCACCCACTGTGGTCCCCCCCTCAGTACAGACCCCCCCCCCCTCAGTACAGACACCCCACAGTAGTGCAGACCTCAGACAGTAACCCCCCAGTAGTGCAGACCTCAGACAGTAACCCCCCAGTAGTGCAGACCTCAGACGGTAACCCCCCAGTAGTGCAGACCTCAGACAGTAACCCCCCAGTAGTGCAGACCTCAGACAGTAACCCCCCAGTAGTGCAGACCTCAGACGGTAACCCCCCAGTAGTGCAGACCTCAGACGGTAACCCCCCAGTAGTGCAGACCTCAGACAGTAACCCCCCAGTAGTACAGACCTCAGACGGTAACCCCCCAGTAGTGCAGACCTCAGACGGTAACCCCACAGTAGTGCAGACCTCAGACAGTAACCCCCCAGTAGTGCAGACCTCAGACGGTAACCCCCCAGTAGTGCAGACCTCAGACGGTAACCCCCCAGTAGTGCAGACCTCAGACAGTAACCCCCCCAGTAGTGTAGACCTCAGACAGTAACCCCCCAGTAGTGCAGACCTCAGACGGTAACCCCCCCAGTAGTGCAGACCTCAGACGGTAACCCCCCAGTAGTACAGACCTCAGACGGTAACCCCCCAGTAGTACAGACCTCAGACGGTAACCCCCCCAGTAGTGCAGACCTCAGACAGTAACCCCCCAGTAGTGCAGACCTCAGACGGTAACCCCCCAGTAGTGCAGACCTCAGACGGTAACCCCCCAGTAGTGCAGACCTCAGACAGTAACCCCCCAGTAGTGCAGACCTCAGACGGTAACCCCCCAGTAGTGCAGACCTCAGACGGTAACCCCCCAGTAGTGCAGACCTCAGACAGTAACCCCCCCAGTAGTGCAGACCTCAGACGGTAACCCCCCAGTAGTGCAGACCTCAGACGGTAACCCCCCCAGTAGTGCAGACCTCAGACAGTAACCCCCCCAGTAGTGCAGACCTCAGACAGTAACCCCCCAGTAGTGCAGACCTCAGACGGTAACCCCCCAGTAGTGCAGACCTCAGACAGTAACCCCCCCAGTAGTGCAGACCTCAGACAGTAACCCCCCAGTAGTGCAGACCTCAGACGGTAACCCCCCAGTAGTGCAGACCTCAGACAGTAACCCCCCCAGTAGTGCAGACCTCAGACGGTAACCCCCCCAGTAGTGCAGACCTCAGACAGTAACCCCCCCAGTAGTGCAGACCTCAGACAGTAACCCCCCAGTAGTGCAGACCTCAGACGGTAACCCCCCAGTAGTGCAGACCTCAGACAGTAACCCCCCCAGTAGTGCAGACCTCAGACAGTAACCCCCCAGTAGTGCAGACCTCAGACGGTAACCCCCCAGTAGTGCAGACCTCAGACAGTAACCCCCCCAGTAGTGCAGACCTCAGACAGTAACCCCCCCCAGTAGTGTAGACCTCAGACAGCGGCGTGTGTGTCCCTCGAGCGCGGGCTCCTCCTCCTCTGTGGGTGTAAACAGAGAGGAGGGCCGCCGCCGGGTGTACCAAGATGGCTGCGGCTCCGGAGCTAGGCCGAAACCGCGGCCTTTACTAATGCTATGGCCGCGGCAGGAATCCGTGTATCACATAGCGTGCCGATCCGAAGGGGGTGACCCGTTCGGATCACGGATCAACGGTGATCCGCTGCACCACTAGTACTAAGACAAAGTACCCATGCTGCAATTCCTGACCCCTTTTTGAAAAATAAAAATTATTTAATAAGACTCCAGACCTGCATACTTTTTTGTGTGACTAAGCAGTGAAACCAACGGATCAGAATGACAGCTGACAATTAATATTTTCACGCAGGGTTCAGAAATGGGAGCGTACAGTAAGTACTGTGCTCAGAGGGGTACAGCCCATACACAAGTAGAGGGCCCGGGTGTCCTGAGGGGCCCAGTCCCCAACCAAGTTTTTCCTGCTCTTTAGTAGCAAACACAACTCGATGGTATGGACCCAGGCCCCCAAACCAACAAGCTGTTACCTTACTGTATAGTAACAGCCAGGGCTTTTTTTCTGGCAGAATGTGCTGGAACCCGGGTACTAGGCTTTGACAGGTATCTGCTCCAACCTCTGCTTGGATCGCCTAGCACCTAGGCAATCCGAGTGGAAGTTCTCCTCTTCCCCTCTCTTATCCGCAGTCTTCTGGGACATGTCACAGATCCCAGAAGACTGCGGGGCCATTTACTTAGTACGGCGTGGCTTGCGCATGCGCAGTGGGCAGCCAGCTGTGAAGCCACAAGCAGCACAGCCGGCTGCCCACTGTTATGATGCCAGCACCAGGAACTCGAAGGCTAATGAAGAACTAGCCCGACTGAGAACGGGGCTGGATCACTAGACAGGTAAATGTCCTTTTATTAAAAGTCAGCAGCTACAGAATTTGTAGCTGCTAACTTTAATTTTTTTTTCCAGAGGGACCCTCCTCTTTAACTTCCCCCTTTCTCTGTGCAGGTTCACCTGAAACCCAGGAAGGCCAGAGCCGAAATCTGCAGGTCATTGATGCCTCTGAATCGGGACTATCTCAGAAACTGGATGTGGCAGTAAGAGGAGGTGAGACAACCCACAGATCCGGTTCCAACTTCTGTGTATGTGATGTTGGGTATATACAGTAATCTGTGTTTGTGACAGCGGGTAGATCATTTGTTGATCACATTGTGTGACGTCAAGTATAAAATCTTTGCATTTATATGTCATCTTCTTTTCTGATGAAAGGTGTGCCAGTTCTCATTGCCAACACGGAGAAGAATTTGTCCTGTGTGAACAGCGTACAACAATTATTCCATCGGGTCAGAAACTCTCCAAATTCTAGAGAATCTTCACTCATAACTCCACCCTCCCCTGAGCTCCTGAGCTGTCCCCACCCCAGAGGAGCCATGTCCACCCCAGAGGATGAAGCACCACTGACTTTCCAAGTTTTCCTGAGCACTTCTCTCCCTCTGCGGGAGTTTGTGGAGGGTGAGTACCGCTACGAAGACCAAAGACGATACCATGTGTTCATTCTGTTACCTTACTTTTACCGTCCTTTACAGAAGCTGGTCCAGCCTTCATAAAAGAGGTGACGGTGATGGATCTGAGTCTTGGTTCTGCCGGACTGAAGGAAGAGCTCATCCACCAGATTCTGTTGCTTAAAGATCCACGCCTGCAGGACGAGAGGAGGAGTCTCTACACAAACTATTTAAAACTGACTGGGAGCATGAAGCAAGCCAAGGTGAAATATGACGCACACCTTAAATACCACCTGACCAGGTGGAGGATGGACAGCAGTGTCAGGGTAGATGGTCACAAAGGGTTAAATCTCTGGTAACGTGTTCTGTAATCTTGAAGACATTTGCTAGCCTATCCAAGTCACATCTTCAGCTCTAATGAGTGCCAGGAACATATCCCAACATTTATATCTACACAGGTAACACAGACACTTAGGGCCAGATTCACATAGAATCGCGGCGGCGTAACGTATTCTAGATAAGTTACACCGCCGCAATTTTTCATCGCAAGTGCCTGATTCACCAAGCACTTGCGATGACAACTATGCCCGCGGCCTCCGGCGCAAGGCGGGCCAATTCAAATGGGCGTGTGCCATTTTAAATTAAGGCGCGCTCCCGCGCCGGACCTGCTGCGCATGCTCCGTTTCCTAACTCCCGCCGTGCTTTGCGCGTAATTTTTTTGAACGGCGTACTTCCGTATTCCCGGACGGCTTACGCAAACGACGTTAAAATTTGAATTTCGACGCGGGAACGACGGCCATACTTTAGACAGCAATACACTTGCTGACTAAAGTTAGGGCACCAAAAAAAACGACTAACTTTGCGACGGGAAACTTGACTACGGACGACGTAGCGAACGCGAAAAACCGTCGTGGATCCGCCGTAACTCCTAATTTGCATACCCGACGCTGGTTTACGACGCGAACTCCCCCCAGCGGCGGCCGCGGTACTGCATCCTAAGATCCGACAGTGTAAAACAATTACACCTGTCGGATCTTAGGGATATCTATGCGTAACTGATTCTATGAATCAGTCGCATAGATAGAAACAGAGATACGACGGCGTATCAGGAGAAACGCCGTCGTATCTCATTTGTGAATCTGGCCCTAAAATCCAATCACCGTTAAATGTTAGATAGGTGGATGTTATTTGTCCGAGAACAGGATATAAGGTTGAAGACATTCTAGCTAAATCCTAGTTCCAATTCTAATGCCATCATTAATGCCAGGACGACATGGAAAGGATGGAATAATGTAACTAAAACAAGGTGGTTTTAAAACTCTCATGCCTCCCATCCTGTTCTTCAGCAATGAACATTTGCTATGACGTTCCATGGTGATTGGATTAAAAAGTTGGTGCTACCTGTGTGGCTAATTATACTAAGGTATGGTGCCAGTGCCGATTCTGACCTCCCTGGGGCCCTAAGCTAAATGATATGTCACATTAAAGTTGAGAAGCGGGGGGGGGGGGGCACTGTCACATTAAATAAACTGACATTGTAACGGTCACCACCGTTTACGACCTTCCATCACATCCACGACAGCTCATCTGACACACAGACAAATCAGCAGGCATCCTATTTTCCCAGAATCAAGACGAGACACAGCTCTGTGCTTGTTCCAAATGTAATGATACTTTAATGGTTTCTTCTCAGCTTTTTATACAGTACAAGGCATTAAAGCAACAATGAGATATCCACCCCCCTAATCACACACTAAGGCTAATTACTAAACATTCCTTAATTAACAGCATAACAAACAAAACACCTTCATAAAATGAGTTCACTAGGCAGACGTTTCGTCTCTCCATACAGCTTGACACCTATTCACACCTCTGAGCATCAATAGGCTGTAGACAGTGTTACCACACATAAACAGTATTTAGCATACATAATTAGAGTTCTGGGAGCAGACCTGGATTAACACCTTTACACAAGGACAATGGAATGTCTTACAGGCCCTGACTCAATTAGCATATCACTAGTCAGGGCTAATCATAGAATGAGTCACTATTGACTGGTTGGGCCAACATCTTGCAGTATCTCAAAATCCTGCAATACGAACTATCAGTGATATCCTATCTCATGTAATACATGAATTATGATTCACTTGCCACCCCATGCCCAAAAGGCACAGGGTGGACTCAGACCCAAGAGTTATCAGTGACGCTGACACAGGAGTATCCCCCATCCTCACAAAGTCTCTGTTTGTCCCGGGTCATTCCGTTACAGACATCTTACATTAAAGCCGGGGGGCCCCCCCCTGCAGCTTTGTGGGGCCCTAAGCGGCTTGCTTAGTGAGCCTATAGGGTGGATCGGCCCTGTATGGTGCTGACACTCATTAGAACTGGGGAAGCATACCTATAGTTACATAGTAGGTGAGGTTGATAAAAGACCATCAACTCCAACCTATGTGTGTGATTATATGTCAGTATTACATTGTATATCCCTTGTATGATACTTGCGCCCGCTACACCGTTTACGTAAGGCTTACGTCCGGCGTAAAGTTACCCCTGCTATATGAGGCGCAGGTAATGCAAGGTATGGACGTCGGAACAAGCGTATCTTTTCACGTTGTTTACGTAAGTCGTACGTGAATGGGGCTGTGCGTAGGTTACGTTCACGTCACAGGCATTGAGCCGGCGTATCTTAGGGCGTAAATTCGACGTGATACTGAGCATGTGCGCACATGCGCGGTTCGTTAGGCGCGTCATTTACCTGGGGTCACGATTAATTTGCATACAACACGCCCCCTACCAGCCTACTTTGAATTAGGCGGGCTTACGCCGGCCAATTTACGCTACGCCGTCGCAACTTACGGAGCAAGTGCTTTGTGAATACTGCACTTGCCTGTCTAAGTTGCGGAGGCGTAGCGTAAATAGGATACGCTACACCCGCACAAAGTTACGCCCTCCTACGTGAATCTGGCCCATGGTGTCTGTCGAATGTTCTAAGGAGATTCGACGAAGCAGCAAAACTGTACGACGCCGCAATCGTACATTTCCGGTCGAATGCGGAGTAGAAGTAGAGTTCTAAGGATGTACGACTAGTAATAATTATATTTATTAATTAATATTACTAGTCAACCAACTTTAAAATTCTTCTATAGCCTATGGGTGGAGCATTTGACCATAAATGTCCGCTCGCGGTGATCGTAGGTTTTTAGCTGCTTCGTCGAATCTTCATGTCTCTATAATGTCGAATATTTCCTATCTATGTCGAATAATCTTGGACTAATAGAGTTAAGGTTAGGCACATTCAACCGCAAATTCAATAGACACAGGGCCAGATTCTCATACATTAACGTTGCTCCTGGGCAGCGTAATGTATGTGCTGTACGCTACACCGCCGCAGGTTTACAGGTTTACATCCTGATTCTCAGAACACTTACCTGTAAACTTGCGGCGGTGTATCGTTAATTCGCTCGGTGCAAGCCCGCCCAATTCAAATGGGGCGGGCACCATTTAAATTAGGCGCGCTCCCGCGCCGAGCGTACTGCGCATGCTCCGTCGGGTAAATTACCCGACGTGCATTGCGCTAAATGACGTCGCCCCGACATCATTTGCTTAGACGTTTACGTAAATGGCATCCAGCGCCATTCACGGACGTCTTACGCAAACAACGTATTTTTTTTAAACTTCGACGCGGGAATGACGGCCATAGTTAACATTGGTTGCCCCTGCTAATAGCAGGGGCAACCTTACGCGTCGCGTACTCTACGGAAACGACGTAAATTCTCAGTGTCGGACGCGCGTAGGTTCGGGAATCTCGCGTACTTACCTCATTTGCATAGACGACGGGGAAAACGACGATGCGACACCTAGCGGCGGGAAAAAAAATTACTTTTAAGATCTGACAGCGTAACAGCCTTACGCATGTCAGATCTAATGGTTATCTATGCGCAACTGATTCTAAGAATCAGTCGCATAGATACCCGGGGCCAGATGAGGAGTTACGACGGCGCTAATGGTGTTGCGCCGTCGTAACGCCTTTGAGAATCTGGCCCACAGATCGCTATTGTCACCGCCATGTCAAACCTCCTATCTATATCGAACTGTTGTTGCAACGAAACGAAAATAAATATATTTTTTTTGTGTGATCTTTCAAATTTTGCACGTTTGTTAAAAGAACGTGAAAATCCCAGAAATTAGAACGAAAATTAATGCACATGTCTAAAAAAAAAAAGCCACTTTTACCTGTGATGTCTCTCTTTCTGCCAACAGGACACTTTTCTGGATTACGTCACCTCCGACTCTGTGCCACTTCTTCAGAGAACAGACTTTCTGCACCAAGTGACCGCATGTGAGGAGCGACAGAGCTCACTGGTGGAGTCCCTTAATGACGTTGAGGTTCTTCAGCACCGGGTAGCAGATAATATTGCCCAGCACACGTCTGCAGCAGAACAGTGCTGCAATCTGTACTGCCGCCTGCAGGAGATATCACGGCTATGTCCGCAGTACCACTTCCCCGCCAGGTCTGTTTTGTGCTGGGCTGCCTGGGCACTGCGCAGTAAGGTGAAGGAGGGGAGTACCATAGAGAATGTACTGACCACTGGGATCCTCTCTCATGTGCTCCCTGCTCTTACAGAAGAGCACAAAAAAATATTCAGAGTGCTGCTGGCGGTAGGACAGCCACCCGATTTAGAGTGGTTCTCTTTCTTGGGACTTGCGAGTAAGACGGCTGCAGAGGCGTCTTCATCCTACATCCAGAGACCCCAATGGCTGAGTCCCATTGCCTGGGAGGAACTCCAACAACTGGAAAGGATGCCTTGTTTCCAGGGTATCAGATCCTCATTGAGCACACAGGCCCGCCAGTGGCAGGAATACTTTAGACTCTGCTCCACAGTGATCGGACCCATTCCCTGCTCCAACTTTTCCCACCTCACACTCTTCCAGACGGCTATCTTATGGCGAATTGTGAAGCCGGAGAGCCTGGGCCTGGTGATGACCAACCTCGTCACCTGTATTCTGGGACCAGATTCTGCAGACCAAGAAGAAGATATTATTGCTGTATCTGATGCACATTCTCCAGTTATATTCCCAATTCCTGGATGTTCTCCGCTGCCGTACCATCCCCAAGACTTTATCCTGCAAAAGGCTCGGAGCAATGGGAAGGAGGTGAGGGCCAGGAACACTATTGTCACACTGGGGGAGATTCAGATAGAGATACGACGGCGTATCTCCTGATACGCCGTCGTATCTCTGAGATCCGACGGTCGGATCTATGCGACTGATTCATAAGAATCAGTTACGCATAGATCTCCCTTAGATCCGACAGGTGTAAGTGACTTACACCGTCGGATCTTAGGCTGCAATCTCCCGCCGGCCGCTAGGTGGCGCTTCCATTTGTATACGCAACGAATATGCAAATGAGGAGATCCGCCGATTCAGAAACGAACGCCTGTCCGTCGCTTTTTATTTACGTCGTTTGAGTTCGGCTTTTTCCGGCGGATAGTTACCCCTGCTATATGCGGCGTATCCAATGTTAAGTATGGCCGTCATTCCCGCGCCGAGTTTTGAATTTTTACGTCGTTTGCGTAAGTCGGTCGCGAATACGGATGGACGTAATTTACGTTCACGCCGAAACCAATGACGTCCTAGCGACGTCATTTGGAGCAATGCACGCTGGGAAATTTAGCCGGCGGCGCATGCGCATTTAAATCGGCGCGGGGACGCGCCTGATTTAAATACTACACTCCCCCTAGCCGCAGAATTTGAATTCCGCCGGGGGATTTACGATCCGCCAGCGCAAGTTTCGAGATAAGTGCTTTCTGAATACAGCACTAGCCTCTCAAAATTGCGCAGGCGGATCGTAAATCAGATAGATTACGCGGATCTAAAGATCCGCTAATCTATCTGAATCTACCCCAGTGTCTCCAGGACTAAATAAAAATTCAGAACTGACAATTCTTAAATTCCTCAATGATTTTGAATTGCCTGTAGAATCATTTTATTGTATTTGTAAATAAACAGAAAGTTAAAGTCCACCTTTTTTTTAGCATGTTACACCCATAGTTAGGGCATAACGTAACATGGTGCCAAATCGCCACAACCCCTCATGTCATTTATTCACTGAGATCTATGAATGAATAAACAACAAGTCCTGTCAGCCACCGTGGCAGAGGGATATGTTATTAATGGAACACAACTGCGGTCATTACTGCACTTGTAGTCCATTGACATTTCTTTTAGCTCTGTAACTGAAAATCTGTACCTCAGTACAGACATGGATCTGGAGGATGAACCTACGGGAGCATGCGCAATAAACCCACAATCTACTGATTACGGTTACATGGCCAGATTCAGAAACAGTTACGCCGGCGTATCAGTAGATACGCCGTCGTTACTCTGAATCTACGCCGTCGTAAATTTAAGCGTATTCTGGAAACCAGATACGCTTAAATTAGGCTAAGATACGAGCGGCGTAAGTCTCCTACACCGTCGTATCTTAGGGTGCATATTTACGCTGGCCGCTAGGTGGCGCTTTCGTTGAGTTCGGCGTAGAATATGCAAATGACTAGATACGCCGATTTACAAAAGTACGTGCGCCCGTCGCAGTAAAGATACGCCGTTTACGTAAGGCGTTTGCCGGCGTAAAGTTATTCCAACAAATAGCTGGCCTAGCCAATGTTAAGTATGGCCGTCGTTCCCGCGTCAAAATGTGAAAATTTTACGTCGTTTACGTAAGTCGTCCGTGAATGGGGCTGGACGTAATTTACGTTCACGTCAAAACTAATACGTCCTTGCGGCGTACTTTGGAGCAATGCACACTGGGATATGTACACGGACGGCGCATGCGCCGTTCGTAAAAAACGCCAATCACGTCGGGTCACCAATCATTTACATAAAACACGCCCCCTCATCCTCATTTGAATTAGGCGCGCTTACGCCGGCCCCATTTACGCTACGCCGCCGTAACTTAGGAGGCAAGTGCTTTGTGAATACAGCACTTGCCTCTCTGACTTACGGCAGGGTAGTGTAAATACGATACGCTACGCCGCCTCAAAGATACACACATCTACCTGAATCTAGCTAACAGTGTATTCCAAGCTCATATTCAAAAACAAATAAATGCACTTTTATCATGTGTTTATTATTTTTGAGCAAAAGGTGGACTTAGCCTTTAAGCTGATCAATTTGTTAAAAAAAAGCATCATTGGTTGAGCATGGAATTGGAGTAGAAAATAGGATGTGATTATTTATTGAATGCATGCATATCCCTAAATCTTCTGACATAATATTTTTTTTTTAGGTGAAAGTGGTGATGTGCAGCTCATCCCTTCCCGACAATGAGATCACAAACTCATTAGTGAGAAGCCAGCAGGAGGGTCTCTGGGTCCTGCTGCATTGGCACCCCAAGCTGGCCAGTGTGCTAGAGGCTGCCAAAGGTAAGTGACTGGCTGCAGTCCCTTATTAGAATAAATGAAAAGAGACAATAATATTAAGGCACACCTCATACCATCCAACTCCCGTCATGGAGGACATTGGCAGCACGACAAGCACTAGTCATGGGAGATATGGTAAAGACAACAAGCTGTATGATGTTGTATGATGTTATATTTGATACCATGCTTCTCTACTTTTTTCAGAAGATCCGGCACAGATAAATCCTGAGTTTCGGATGTGTATTATTGTAGAGGAGGAGAAGCTTGGCACTGTGTTAGGTAAATTTACCAGATTTTTTTTTTTGCCATATATTGTTTTCCATTTGTGTATCCGAAACATACATGACATAAGGCTTCATTCACAAAAGCATATCGCATGCGGTATATAAGTGTCCAAACACATTTTCCTTAAATATAGAAATCCTGAAACTGTCAATTCACTATCCTGTTCTGCAGTATTAACCGCAAAACCCTGAAAACGCTTGGTAAATACTGCATGGACAGTCAGTAAACTCAATTCACAGAAGGAAATAAATCATTAAATGCATGTGGTAATTAAGTAGTGATCAAGGCATGCCAAATTTATGGAATATGTACTAGTTGTTAAGGAGCAGGCGGCCGCCCGCTACTTAAAGGGGTTGTAAAGGTTGTTGATTCTCCTCTTTTGGGGTCCCCCAACGGCACTCCTGGCTCCTCCTCCTTGCATTGAGTGCCCCCTCGGTGACCCACATTCCAAGGGGACTTGGCCTCGCCTCCCGGCTCCCGTGTCACTGGATTTTGATTGACAGTAGCCGGAGCCAATGGCTGCTGCTATCAATCTATCCAATGCGGACCTGAGACAGTGGCTGGAGCTGCTGTGCTCGTTCTCGTCGCTGGAAAGATCGGGTTCAGGTAAGTAAAAGAGGGGCTCTGGGGGGCTACTGCACTACAGAAGGCTTTTCACTTCAATGCAACCAGTAAACAACAACCAGTTAACATGGTTGTTAAGGAGCGGGTGGTTGCTGCGTCCTTAACAACCCATGAGTCATCGGCTGTCAGCAGGGGACCTGGTCTGGTATGAATTTTGGTGGGAATCACCACACCAAATTAAAAATAAAAATGGTGTGGTGATTCCCCCCCCCCCCCTTCTCTGAGCATGCAGTTCAGGAAAAGGGGGGGGGGAGACTAGCGAGTGCCACCTCCTTTCTGAACCATACCAGGCCACATACCCTCAACATGGAGAGGGGTGCTTTGGGGCGGGGGGACAAGGGCCTCTTCCCCACAACTGTGGCCGGTGGTTGTGGGGGTCTGCTAGCAGGAGACTTATCAGGAATCTGGAAGCCTCCATTAACAAGGGGCCCCCAGATCCTACCCCCCCATGTAAATGAGTATGGGGTGTAGTGTAAAAAACTACAGTAAGTGTTTTTTTTACAAGTCCTTTATTATAAAAGCAAAAAATTAACAGAAATGTCCCCCGGTGGAGATCCATTGTCAATCACAATGCTTACTGCCACTGCTGGCCTGAAAAATAAATAAAAAGCTCCACTCCCAACAAAGGCTCCCACCATCTGACAGTTCCTAAATAAGTAAGTGGCGGTGCCACCCAGTGACATCAACTGGTGGCACTGCCCCCTTGTGATGTCACCGACCCAGCATGACCTTGATCGGTGAAGTCCTTAACTGCTTGCCGACCAGCCGCTGCAGTTTTACGGTGGCAGGTCGGCTCGGCTGCGCAAAATCATGTAATATTTTACGTGATTTTGCATCTCAGCCACTAGGGGCGCGCACTCCCCCCTGGTGCCGCACGCATGCCCGGCGGGCTCGATCACCGCCAGGCACCCGCAATCACTCGTTACAGAGCGTGAACCGGGAGCTTTGTGTTCACGCTCGAGCGAGCGCCCCCCCTCCTGAACCGTACCAGGCCGCATGCCCTCAACATGGGAGGTAGGTGCTGCGGATCCCCCACCCCAAAGCACCTTGTCACCATGTTGATGGGGACAAGGGCCTTTTCCCAACAACCCTGGCCGTCGGTTGTCGAGGTCTGCGAGCGGGGGGCTTATCGGAATCCGGGAGCCCCCTTTAATAAGGGGGCCCCCAGATCCTGGCCCCCCACCCTATGTGAATGAGTATGGGGTACATCATACCCCTACCCATTCACCTGAGGGGAAAAAATTGTCAAGAAAAAAAAACCACAACACAGGTTTTTAAAGTAATTTATTAGTCAGCTCCGGGGGTCTTCTTTCTGCCAGGCTCCTCCGCTATCTTCTTCCAGCTCTTTTACTAGCAGTGGCCCGGTCTTCTCCCTTCTTCCGACTTTGGGGGTCTTCTTCCGACTTCGGGGGTCTTCTTCCAACTTCTCCACTCTCTTCTCCCACTCTCCGATACTTTCTGCCTTCTGCCGGGCACCACTGTCTTCTTCCAGCGGCGGACCGGTCTTCTGCGTCGTCTTCTTCCCTCTTCTCTTCTTCGATGTTGACTCGACGATCTCTCCCGCTGTAATGCTGGGTGCGCGGTGCACAACGATCTATATAGGCCTCTTATGACGTCACAGTCCCATCATGCTCCGGGTGGTGACGACATAAGGGGCGGGGTCACCGACTGATATAACCCGGTGACCACGACGCGAGTCAACTTTGAAGAAGAGAAGAGGGAAGAAGACGACGCAGAAGACCGGCCTGCCACTAGTCAAAGAGCTGGAAGAAGACAGCGGTGCCCGGCAGAAGGCAGAAAGAATCGGAGAGCGGGAGAAGAGAGCGGAGAAGTTGGAAGAAGACCCCCAAAGTCGGAAGAAGGGAAAAGAACGGGCCACCACTAGTAAAAGAGCTGGAAGAAAATAGCGGAGGAGCACGGCAGAAATAAGACCCCTGAAGTCGGAAGAAGACCCCCGGATCTCCGCTCTCTCCTATGGGGGGATCGGATGAACACGGACCGTCTGTCCGTGTTCACCTGATCCGATCTGCAGACGGATGGAAAAATAGGGTTTTCCTCCGTCTGCAGAATCGGAGGATTGCGGACCCGGGTGAGATTGGGTGTCAGTGGATTTTCATCCGCTGACACCCGCAATGTATGTCCCTTTTTCATCCGTAAACTGATTTTCTACAGCAAGAGTTGGCTTTGCTTACACAGGTGGCCAGGAGGCAGTAAAAATAGGCAGTTGAGACATGGTTTTACCCCTCCCTCAACCGCCAATCCACAATTTAACATGTTAGTACACATTGCTATGGTTGTGTGGCACTAAAATGTACACTACCTCTTGCATTTGGCAGGTAATAGTGTGGCTAGGTTTGCAGTTGTGGCACGGTATCCCAATAGAGTAAAAATTGAAAAAAAGGCAATCTGTAGAGGACAGTTTCAGCCATGGAAAACATATGTTCCACAGCGGAGAGTGCCACTCATGTAAACCAGCCCTAATAGGCATAACTCCTGATATTCCCTATGCCAAATATGGCATTACCAACTGTTATACGTCAGCAGACTAGACAAAAACACAGAGAGGTTCCTGGATAGGACAGGCTTTGCAAAATGGGATAATGAGGGTTCTGTGCAGTTTACAATACAAATCCTGTATCATTACCCACTGGCTGATTACCTGGCATTGCTTTATTGGGTTTCATCCTGTAATAAATAAAGTTTGATCATACCAAATGATGTTTCCAGACTTGATGACCTCTGAACGTTCCTCTCTTCTTCTGCAGCTCACTTGAGGCGATACTGGCAGGCCACACCCTGCGTGTTTCGGCCCACACTCCGCCACCTTCTTCCACAGAGCTGCACGTCAAATGCAGAAGAATTCGGGGAGCGGCTGAATGATTCCCAAATGCTGAGGTTACTGACTCTCCACAGCATTCTCCTCCTCAGACAGGAATACGGCAACTATGTCCAAAGTGATGTTTATGCCTGGTGAGAACAACTTGCCCCTCTTGCTTTGTGGGTATTATGTCTTTCTTCCAGTGTATACAGTCCTCCATCAGGAACTTTCACTCTTTATTGTCTCTCCCTCCTTTGCCCAATGCTGGAGTCACTGATGGCATGATAAGGTCGCATCTTTGTTCTGCCATTGGCCTACTGTGAAAG
This sequence comes from Rana temporaria, assembly GCF_905171775.1. Taxonomy (NCBI): domain Eukaryota; kingdom Metazoa; phylum Chordata; class Amphibia; order Anura; family Ranidae; genus Rana; species Rana temporaria. Next base: position 17,130,952 of record NC_053490.1, read on the forward strand.
CAACAGAGAGCTTTCCAACCATTTCAGCATTCACTGAAAACAGAGGGGGGCACTAAAACTTTTAAAAGCTTGTTTCTGCCCCATCTCTTGTCTCATGCGAGACAATAAATACAGTACATTATATGGCCCAAGATTTGTGGATCCCTGGCCATCAAATTCATATGAACTTGTTCAAAAGCCATTGGGCCAGATTCAGGTAGATCCGTGCAATATTTGCGTGGGCACAGGGCAACGAGTTTTGCTCTGCGCCCACGCAAATATTTTGAAATGCGAAATCGCACTATTCCCCCATAGTCGGAGTCCAGGCTGAGGTTGCCACTCCATTCATTGCAGTAGGATGTGTATAGATGTGTGTCTTCCAGGGGTTAGGTTACCCTTTCTTTCTTGAACCCTTGCAGAAGCCAGGACGGGCTTCATGCCTTGTCAGCACTCTAGCAGCAACTGTGTATGCACTGTCTACATACCCAACCCCCCCATCAAACCTGAGCGCCCCAAACACTTTTCCCAGAACACAGACAGTACTGACAGGGGTATCCATCCTGCCGAAATATTGTCTTCTCCCGGTTGGGGCGGGGATAAGCCATTCCCACTGGGAGAAGACAATAATTATTTCTAGAGGCTATAACTGCCGCTAGCGATAGTAAAATCTGTCAGGCTGGTTGTACCCAAGTTAATTGGTCGATCAACTTGGTACATTCAGCCTGCCTATACATGGTTTGAGATTCAAACCGTCTATGGCTGGCCTTACTGGGAACTTCAAAGTTTTTTTTTTTTTTACTTATTTTTTTATGGTGGAACTGGATGGACTTGTGTCTTTTTTTCAACCTGACTAACTATGTAATTACCCAAAGGGATGTTCACATACATTAGGCCATATAATGTATCTTCTGCCCCATAGGGTGGACTGTTGAGATGAGGTGCTCCACTTTTACCAAGCTACAATTCATCAGTATGTTATGGAGTGGAAGGAACAAGGTCTTGTCATGTGACTGTGTGTGTCTCATTGTTAGGGGTTACGAGGAGCTGAGATTGGCACTACATTGTGCAGAAAGGATGACCTCTGGCTCTACAGACTGGGTGGACACCATGTCTTATCTCACAGGTAAAACAAATTCATATTGACCTCTACATTTCCAATAATTTGTTGTTAAAGCCCAACTCTAGCCATTTTTTCTGTCAATGTATTTGCAATTATATTTAGATTGATGATAGTTGCAATATTTCAGTATCTATATATGCAAATAACAGTGGAGACAATCTACCCATAAACACTGCACCTTTTTGGCTGTGTTGGCTCTGATCACTCCCTGACATTGTATATCTATTTTATCATGGATATGTGATTGGTTTACAGTTTTGGGGGTGTATTAGAGATGTGCAAAGAGAAATCACATAAATGCTTAAAAGGATAGCATTTAATTAAGTAAGGACAGGTACAGATAAGTAATTGTGACGAACCACCTGGCATACAGCTTCATCCACTCTAGAACCAAGGTATTATAGCTGAGAATTGCACTAGAACTAGACGACACTAGCTTAGGTGCAAATTGGAACTCTCTTTATTGTAAATTCACACAGAATATAAACCACACAAAATCAGATAGGCACTTGATCACATTATCCTAAACAATGCAAACTTTAAACAGTAATATCATCAGTACATCTAACAGTACATCCAATGAACAGCTAGCAGCTAACAGTAACCTAATTAAACAGTGTCTATTTAACAGTAAGCTCATTAACAACTAGACCCCTAGACAAGCTTTGATTCTGGGATTGCCCACCCCAGACAGTCTGGCAACAGATCTCATTAGCCCGCTTTCTTTTCACATCCATCTCACTGAGTTTCAAGTTGACAGAGAACATCGTCCTGGACTGTTAAATGTGTTAATAACATGTCATCTTGCATCATATAACAGGACATCTTCTTGAATGCTCATAACCCCCTCAAATGCCAGGGCCCATAGTAAGTAGACAAGAGGCTACCCATCAGTCCCCTCCGAAAGCCCTTGTCCTGGTTGGGTCTATCACAGTAAAAATAATAAAAAATACAACAAGGATACTCGACTAAAGATGTGGGTTTTTTTCCGCCACGGAGTCCTGCCCGCTTGTGCAGCGTGGCACAGGTAATCAGAAGCAGACATATACACAATACTAAGCTCTGAGAGAAGACTGATTATTCCACATTTTAGCTGTAGTATATACAGGACGACTTGGTAAGATATGACCAATTATAAGTAACATTACCTTCTAGGAAGATAGCGCATTCCCTGACATTCGTTTAGTATAAAGTCAGCTAAAGTGACCATCCTTATATGTCTTGTATGGCCCCTTAAATAAATAGAATAATTATAAGATATTGTGAGCCAACAATAAGGAAAAATTAAATGTGCAATTTCCCCATAACATTTTACAGACCTGATTTTGTAAGCCCATACCTTGTTCCTCTTATAGGTGAAATCATATATGGAGGTCACATTGTGGATGAAGGGGATGCTCAGAGTATCATGGTGGCTGTGCAGCAATGTCTACAGGACCAGCCACATCTCCGACTCAGCCGCGGACTCTCCAGCTTCCTGTCTACAGTGGCAGCGGGCAGAATGACAGGTAATGGAATGAATCCTAGCAAGAAAAGGTGGTGGTTGAAGTTTTTCTTGTATAAAGAGCCTGGATAAAGAGTCCTCTCACATATGAAACACAGTCATCTGTTTGGAAGGAGTAAATTGAAAAAAAAAAACAAGGTTTTCCACTTCCATAAAGAATGGAACCTTTACATTTCACCATTCAGCTTTCTTTGGGCAGCTTGTTTTCAATAAGCCATTGATTTCCAAAGACATCATTACTCAGCAGGAAGGCTGGTTTTAAGGTTTTCTATATTGCCTTTTGAAGATTGGAGATTTCATAATAATGAGCCATGATTAAGTCACTGTCACGATCGCTACCGTGCCAAATGGACAGCGAGGCGTGGTCGCGCCCCAGGTGGCTCTGGGTGGAATCGAACCCAGGACCTCCCCGTTGCTGCTCTGGGTCTTTGCCTCTGAGCCACTTCTCAGTTGATAGTCTGCTTGCTGTCCATCGAAGCCTGGTTTTGAACTATGTGCTGATTGCCTGTCTTTGGATCTCCCTGCAATCTGCACCTGTCTATCCTGGTCCAGCTGAGGCAGGTTACCCAATCAACCAGGGTATAAAGCACTGCCTCACTCTGAGGGATTTGTCAGTTCATTGTTCTCTGATGGTCCTGTCTGTGCCAACGGTTCCTGTGTTCCTGTGGTGGTCTTCAGCCTACAAGACTGACCCCGGCTTCTGACCCTTTTGGCTTTGCTGCTGTCTCCTGCCCTTTGACCCCGGCCTGTACTTTCGGATTTTCCCTGCCTTCTCCAGCCCTTGACCCACGGCTTGTGCCCCGGACTTGTCTTTGGTTCCTGTCTGCAAACCCTGAACTTTCCGTCAGTAGTTACCTGACTCTCTCTGGAATCCTGGGCCACGGCTATACTTGACTATCCTGGGCTAATCTCTATCTAGCCCCCGTGCACAGACTCACAGCCCAGGTAGTGTCTTACCTTATTACCGTGGGCTGTGTGTACCTCCAAGGGTGAGCTTACAAATCTGCAAAATGGACTCCACTCAAGGTAAGCCCTTACAGTCATGTGATGTGTGACGTAACGTGTAGGGGGAGGAGCCAAGTGCCGTGATCGAAGGTGTCGTACACCGCATGAGGAGATCGCTACACTGAGCAAGGCTGCATGTCTGTTTTGTCCAGAGGATTTGTGAATGCGATCGTAGCGCTGTCGCGCTGTTTTCTCTATTTGGCGCTTCATATTGCGCAATGAGGTCTTGTTTTGTCGTTTATTTTTCCATATCAATCGTCGTTTTGGTTAAGGAAGTGTCGTATGCAAGTGGTCGGGTCAAGCAGGGTGGAAGGAATTCAGTATCACAGGAGATTACCATCACTTCTTACCCAGTTCAGATGAATGGACTATGATTTGCATATTGTTGCTTTTATCACATTGGCACTTTTTTATGCATTTTTTGGCAGGATTGTCACAGTTTATTTAGTACCTATTTAGGTTCATAGGGCCAGATTCACAGAGCCGTTACGACGGCGTATCTCCTGATACGCCGTTGTATCTGTTGTTCTATCTATGCGACTGATTCATAGAATCAGTTACGCATAGATAGCCAGAAGATCCGACAGGTGTAATTGTTTTACACTGTCGGATCTTAGGATGCAGTACCGCGCCCGCCGCTGGGGGGAGTTTGCGTCGTAATACAGCGTCGGGTATGCAAATTAGGAGTTACGGCGATCCACGAAGATTTTTCCCGTCGTTACGTCGTCGCGAGTGTAAGATTTCCGTCGCAAAGATAGGGCACCTTTAACATTGTGTAAAAGTACTCCACCATGTTAAAGTATGCCCGTCTTTCCCGCATCGCTTTTGAATTTTTTTTACATTTTTTCTTTTTCCCGGCGCAAGTCTTTTTTTCACGCCGCGATTCACAAAACGTCGTAATTGTGCGCAAAGCACGTCAGGAAATTTGCGACGGGAGCATGCGCAGTACGTACGGCGCGGGAGCGCGCCTAATTTAAATGGTACCCGCCCCATTTGAATTGGGCCGCCTTGCGCCGGACCTGTTTACGATACACACACACGCAAATTTCCAGGTAAGTGCTTTGTGGATCGGGCACTAACTCGGAAAATTTGTGGCGGTGTAACGTAAACGGGTTACGTTACGCTGCGCCGCCGGACTGTGAATCTGGCCCATAATATTCACCTTTCTCACTGTACAGCATTTAGGGTTGATTTTAGCGCATCATTACATCACATCACAATGAAATTTCCAACTTTCCATTTCCATCTGTATCTAATGACCTGTTTTACTGGTATTCCAGGTCCTGGAGTTTACAGCATCCAGAGGTTCTTGCAGAACTTGTCCAGTCAGCGGAACCCAGCAGCTCTAGGATTGAATGAGGGGCTGCATAATATAGCCATGGAGGTCTATGGACGCAAAGTGCTACCTGACCTGCTGATTACGCAAGATATCTGGACCATCCAAATGAATAAAAAAGACAGTCAGACTGATGGACAGCAGATGAATGACCTGGCTGGAATTGAGAATACTTTTAGAAGCAGTTCTTCAGCTTCTTCATGTAGTCCAAAATTAGAAATAATTTGGGAGAACCCTTTAAGCCAATGTCTGTCACAGCTGATGGACCTTAAAGGTATTCAAGAAGCACGGCAGAAGGAGCTGGCCAATCTGGATGTTCAAAATGGAATAGAAGACGTAGATTGTTGTCATACTCATCAAAGAGAGAACGAGCTGGAGGGAAAGAACCAAAATACTGATCTAACAGAGGAGACACAAGCCAGAGGCAATAAGAGGCCAACTGGATCAACAGGTGAAGAAGATACCTCAAATGGACGCAATAAGCCATTACTGGCATGGAGGAGGCCTTCGCCCTTACTCAGCTTTTTGCGGGAAGAGTGGGATCTGCTGTGTGGACTCATCAATCAGGTCATCCAAGAGTTAAAGGACGCAGACTCACCCTGCTGCTGTTTGCGGTGTCAGAGGATTAGGGAGGCTATCTCTGAGAGACGTGTGCCAACATGGTGGAACATCTACTCTTCCAGCTCTCCAACAGTCACGCCTCTGTCCTGGATCTCCAGCCTAATAACCCATATGAAGCTTCTGTCCAGCTATGTCTGTGAACCATCACTTCAAGTATCCTACAACCTTAGCGCCTTTCGCCATCCAGCTCAGGTTCTGCAACGTGTCCTGATGGAGCAAGCACTGAGAGATCGTCAAGAACTAGACAAATACTCTCTGCACATCCAGGTACTCGGGAGGGGTGATATCTGTCTGAGCACATGAGGTGGGTCTATAATGATGTACAGATAGTGGAAAGAATGATTCACGAAGCACTTGCGCCGACGTATCTTCAGATACGCTGCGTAAGTGCAAATATGCGACGTCGTATCCGTGCGCCGTACCCACAAACTAAGATACGCCTAAAAACAGGCTTAATCCCGCTGACGTAACTTGCCTACGCCAGGGTAGGGTGGGCGCACATTTACGCTGGCCGCATGGTGGCGCTGCCATTGATTAGCCATTCAAATATGCAAATGAGGAAAATACGGCGATTCACAAACCTGTGCCCGCCCGACGCAGGCTACAAGAGGTGCGCGTAAGTTGTACGTCCGGCGTAAAGTTAAAGCGGTTCTCCACCCTAAAGTGGAGTTCCGCTGATCGGAAACCCTCCCCCCCTCCGGTGTCACATTTGACACCTTTCAGGGGGGAGGGGGGTGCAGACACCTGTCTAAAGACAGGTATTTGCACCCACTTCCGGCCACACGCTACGGGCGAAAGACGGGCATTCCGTCACATCCCGTCTGTCGCCGGTTGTGTGCTGGGAACACTCAGCTCCCAGCACACAGCGTGTGAGCCAATCGGCGGGCGCAGCGCGACTCACTCATGCGCCGTAGGGAACCGGGCAGTGAAGCCGCAGCGCTTCACTTCCTGGTTCCCTCAGCGTGGATGGCGGGGGGAGCAGCAGAGTGACGAGCGATCGCTCGTGCTCTGCTGCGATCAGCGCTGGACTCCAGGACAGGTAAGTGTCCTAATATTAAAAGTCAGCAGCTGCAGTATTTGTAGCTGCTGGCTTTTAATATTTTGTTCCCATGGCACATCCGCTTTAAGCCCATAAAGGAGGTGTAACTCAGCAGCAGACATGTAAAGGTCTGCCTCAGGGAACAGAAGCCGGCGGTTTTTACGTAGTTTACGTTGGACGTGTATCTGGATGGGCGTAGATTACGTTCATGGCGTAGGCAGTGATCCGGCGTATCTTAGGTAGTTGTTCCGACGTGGTTATGAGCATGCGCACGGGGATGCGTCCACGACGCATGCGCAGTTCGTTCAACGTACTTGTCTGGCTCTCAAACCATCATTTGCATGGCTTTGTATGGGACAAGCCCACTTCCACCTACGCCGGCCTGCGCCTTCGAAATCTACGCCACGCCGACGCAGCTTTGGGAGCACTGGCTTCCTGAATCCCATGCTTGCCTCTCTGCGCTGCGTCGGCATAGCGTACATTGAGATGCGCTACGGCGGCATAAATGTGCGCCGCTGTCTGTGAATCCGGGCCAATGTATACAAAGTTGGTGGAATTTATTCTTATAGGTGAGAATGCCTTACCTGGCCAAAAAGTGGACACCTGACCAACACAAATATAAGAGCTTGATTGATATCCCAATCCAGAACTTTGGGCATTATTATGGAATTGGACCCCTTTGCAGCTATAACAGACTTCAGTCTTTTGAGAAGGCTTTCCACATGATTTTTCAGTCTTATGTCTGTGGGAATGTGCGCACATTTGTGAGGTCATGTATTGATGTTGGATGACAAGACCTGTCTCACAATCAGCATTTTAATTAATCACAAAGGTGTCCAGTAGGGTTGAGGTCAGGTCTCTGTGCAGGTTACTCGAGTTCCTCCAAGCAGGCCAAACCATGGCCCGGATTCAAGTAGATTTGCGCATTTTTTACGGAGGCACAGGGCAAAAACGTGCCCCCGCAAATTTACTGCTCTGCCCTTGATTCACGGAGCAGTAGCTCCGTAAATTGCGTGGGCGCGCCGGCAAAATGCCCGGCGTAAGCGCGTGCAATTTAAATGATCCCGTAGGGGGCGGGAATCATTTAAATTAGGCGCGTTCCCGCGCCGAGCGTAGAGCGCATGCTCCGTCGGGAAACTTTCCCGACGTGCATTGCGGCAAATGACGTCGCAAGGACGTCATTTGCTTCAAAGTGAACGTGAATGGCGTCCAGCGCCATTCACGATTCACTTACGCAAACTACGTAACTTTCAAATTTCGCAACGCGGGAACGACGGGTATACATAACATTGGCTGCCCCTTAAGCAAAAACCGCCGGACGGAAACTACGTCGCGCAACGTTGTGAATCGGCGTTAGTATGCAATTTGCATACTATACGCTGAGCACAACGGGAACGCCACCTAGCGGCCATCGCAAGAATGCAGCCTAAGATATGAGGGCATACGAGCCTTATGCCGCGCATATCTTAGGCTGCAGTCGGCGTAACGAGGTTCCTGAATCAGGAGCATTCGTTACGCCGGGGCAAGTAAGCAATTGCGCTGTGTAACTTATGGTTACACAGGCGCAATTGCTTCTTGAATCCAGGCCCATGTCTTTATAGAGCTGGCTTTGTACACAGGGCACAGTCATGGCGGTGTTCTGATGAGAAAGGTACCCTGTTGGAAAATGCCCGCTCTGTACTGTGAAGGCGCAGCGCTTGCGCAGAACAGCTGTACACGGCGCCTGCGCAATCAACGCGACATTGTGCCACGCGCTCCCGATGCACGTGCAACTCTGCAGTGGGCGGGTTATTCATTGAACACCATCATTGTAAAATACGTCCTCTTCTGTAGGCATTACATGCTTCTCAATAATACATCCGCCCCTTAAAACATTAAACTACCCACCCTTATCAGCTCTGGCCATCATACGCCCTCAATAATACATCCGCCCCTTTGAGAAAAGCACTCCCATCGTATGAGCTCTGCCCATCATGCAGCCTCTTCTGTATATAGACACTCCCCCTCGCTCGGGATTGGACAGTTCACCCGAGCAAGGGGGAGTGTGTATGCGCGGCGCAAATCATTACAGCTATTCAAAGCTGTAATGTTCCTGCCCGTATTACACAGTCGGCGGTAGCGGGGATGCGGCGTAACGGCGGCGGATCGCGGCTCCGGTGGTGGCGGCGTTAAGTATTCTATTTGTGTATCGGGGCGGGGTATCGGCGTCTGAGTACCGCCGAAAAAACTCGGAATCGGTCCCGATACCGATACTAGTATCGGTATCGGGACAACCCTAATTGGAATCACTTGAGCTCATTCATTTGAAAGGCTGTTCAAATATGTTTGGCCATATAATAGGTGTGAGAGTCAGGTGTCCACAAACTTTTAGCTATATAATAAAACACCAGGAAAATGAAGATAAAAAGTCTGGCTTTGCCTCAAAAAATCCACCATCAATTTGGTTGTACAAAAATCTAAAGATCAATTATACTAAATTACACCTGCCACATTATAAGTCCAATGATAATGAGCACATATTAAATCCCTAAAAATGTATTATTAGAGTATAAATCCTTGTACACACGATTGGATTTCCATTGGACAAATCCGTGAAATTTTGTGCTAAGGGCGTGGCTGTAAACTTGGTATGCATACAGACAGCAGAACTTTTTCAGCCAACATACACGAAACAATGTGTTTTTTCTGCTTTTTAGCGCCACCCTTTGGACAACTTCTGCTAATGTTGTCTTATGGTTAGCATTGGTTCTGAGCATGTGTGTTTGTACTTTGGATTTTTTTTGTACACACGATCGGATAATCCGACGGCACACATTTGTTGTCGGAAAATTTGAAAGCATTTGTTGTCGGAAAATCCAACAACAATTGTCCGATGGAGCGTACAAACGGTCGGATTTTTTATATCAATACCCTGATGAGGTTCTATCCCCCTGATCAGAGTTTATTGTATTACAAAAAATCTTTTTCTAGGAGTCTGTTGGTCTTTATATTTAAATATACTTTGGCCAATATGTTTTAGCAATGTGTGTTTGTTATGTCATTGTAAAGCCTTGTGCACGCGATCGGATTTTCCGACAAAATCCTGCCATCACACATTTGTTGTCGGAAAATCCGATCGCGTGCAGCAGAGCATTCATAAATCCAATGAGTAATGCAGGTCAAGGTAATAAGGGAGGCAATACTAATGTAGTAGTGTATCATATAGGTCACATGTGTCAAACACAAGACCCGCGGGCTGCAGCCGGCCTGCCAGGCCATTTCGTGAGGCCCTCGCACCCAGGACTTTCTTCAGCTGGAACATGGTGGAACTCTGTTCCGCCACATCCAGTTCTCACTGTCCGCTCACCACTGTCACCAGTAAACACAGAAGCATTCTTTGCTTACAGGGACAGCTTTCCTTTCGCGAGATTGTGGCTCTCACAGATCCCTGCCTACCCTGCACGCGCTCATGGTGGGGACAGATACTAACCAATGATCTCCCTGCAAGTGACAGAGAGAGGGAAAGCCACCTACACTGTCATTAACCACTTGACCACCAGGCACGTAAACCCCCTTAATAACCAGACCAATTTTCAGCTTTCGGTGCTCTCACAATTTGAATGACAATTACTCAGTCATACAACACTGTACCCAAATGAAATTTTCGTCCTTTTTTTCACACAAATAGAGCTTTCTTTTGGTGGTATTTAATCACCGTTGGGTTTTTTATTTTTTGCGCTATAAGAGAAAAAAGACTGAAAATTCTGTAAAAAATAATAATTTTTCTTTGTTTCTGTTATAAAATTTGGCAAATTTTGTATTTTTTCTTCATTCTTTTGCATAAATGTGAAAGATGAAGTTACGCCGAGTAAATAGATACCCAACATGTCACCCTTCAAAATTGCACACGCTTGTGGAATGGCGCCAAACTTTGCTACTTAAAAATCCCCATAGACGACGTTGCAGGGTATTGTGGGGTATTGCGGAGTATTGTGGGGTATTGCGGAGTATTGTGGGGTATTGCGGAGTAGTGTGGGGTATTGCGGAGTATTGTGGGGTATTGCAGAGTATTGTGTGGTATTGCAGGGTATTGCGGAGTATTGTGGGGTATTGCGGAGTATTGCGGAGTATTGCGGAGTATTGTGGGGTATTGCGGAGTATTGTGGGGTATTGCGGAGTATTGCGGAGTATTGCGGGGCATTGCGGAGTATTGAAGGGCATTGCGGAGTATTGAAGGGCATTGCGGAGTATTGCGGGGCATTGCGGAGTATTGCGGGGCATTGCAGAGTATTTTGGGGCATTGCAGAGTATGGGGGCATTGCAGAGTATGGGGGCATTGCAGAGTATGGGGGCATTGCAGAGTATGGGGGCATTGCAGAGTATGGGGGCATTGCAGAGTATGGGGGCATTGCAGAGTATTGTGGGGTATTGCAGAGTATTGCACAGGGAGGGATGGATGGCTGGATCTGTGACTGCATGTGTCACAGATCCAGCCCGCAGTAGCAGCAGCAGCTGCTGCTGCTCCCGCTCTCTCCCCTCTCCTCTCTCACACTGTACCGTTCGGTACAGAGAGGAGAGGGAGGAACCGGCGTCATCACATGACGCCGGTTTGTTTACTAGTGATCGCTCCGTCATTGGACGGAGCGTTCACGTGGTAAACCGCCGCCATCAGCGGCGATTTACCGTGATCCGTGATCAGCCGGGTCCGGAGGACCCGGCGGTCACGGAGACTCCCGTGTGCGCGCCCCACAGGGCGCGCGGGAGCGCGATTCTGGGAGGACGTACATTGACGCCCTCCCAGAGTTAAGCAATCGCCTTGTAGACGTATTTCGTCTATAGGGCGGTTGCTAACTGGTTAAGGTACTAGAGCCAACGCTGTATCTTAGCCTAGACCAACAAGGCCCAGGCCTAGGCAGGGGGGCAGCACAAAAAGTGTCCCCGCTGGCTTGCGCTACACTTTTAGTGCAGTACCAGTCTTATGAGGTGGACTGGGCTGAAAGACAAATGGCGCCCCCATAAAGCGTCTGCACTGCTGCCGGTATGATAGGGATGATGCAGACACAAGGGACACTGACATGGTCAGCTACACCTGTCAGGTAGGTAGTAGAACTTTCCTGCAATCCTTTTCTTTTGTCAGTTGTACATATTAACCACTTAAGACCCGGACCTTTAGGCCCGGACAGTTTTTGCGATTCGGCACTGCGTCGCTTTAACTGACAATTGCGCGGTCGTGCTACGTGGCTCCCAAACAAAATTGGCGTCCTTTTTTTTCCCACAAATAGAGCTTTCTTTTGGTGGTATTTGATCACCTCTGCGGTTTTTATTTTTTGCGCTATAAACAAAAATAGAGCGAAAATTTTTAAAAAAAAATCTATATTTTTAACTTTTTGCTATAATAAATATCCCCCAAAAATATATAAAAAAACATTTTTTTTCCTCAGTTTAGGCCGATACGTATTCTTCTACCTATTTTTGGTAAAAAAAATCGCAATAAGCGTTTATCGGTTGGTTTGCGCAAATTTTATAGCGTTTACAAAATAGGGGATAGTTTTATTGCATTTTTATTATTTTTTTTTTTTACTACTAATGGCGGCAATCAGCGATTTTTTTGGTGACTGCGACATTATGGCGGACACTTCGGACACATTTTTGGGACCATTGTCATTTTCACAGCAAAAACTGCATTTAAAATACATTGTTTACTGTGAAAATGACAATTGCAGTTTGGGAGTTAACCACAAGGGGGCGCTGATGGGGTTATGTATGACCTCATGTCTGTTTCTAACTGTAGGGGGGTGTGGCTGTAGGTGTGACATCATCGATTGTGTATCCCTATAAAAGGGAACACACGATCGATGACGGCGCCACAGTGAAGAACGGGGAAGCTGTGTTTACACACAGCTCTCCCCCTTCTTCGGCTCCGGGGACCGATCGCGGGACTCCATCGGCGATCGGGTCCGCGAGTCCCGTGGCCACGGAGCTTCGGACCTGGTTGCGTGCATGCGCCCGCGACCTTACGGCTGGGCTTAAAGAGCCAAGTACATGTAAGTGGATGTGCCCAGCCGTGCCATTCTGCCGACGTATATCGGCGTGAATGGGTCCTTAAGTGGTTAAGGAATCTTAATTAATCTTAATTGTTTGCTGATGAGAAAAATAAACAGATGGATTTATTTGTTCCCGCCCCCAATCCTTCCTTTGATCACTGCCTGGACCACATACCAAATACCAAATTTAGCAGAAATTTGTGCTTAAAGTAGAACTATAGGCAACACTTTTTTGTTTTCCATTTTGGATAGAGTAAGGGAGGGTTATAGCCCCTGTTAATTTTTTTGCCATCCGTTCATTTCCCTTCATTTCCTGCCCCATAGCCAAACAGGAAGTGAAAAGAAATCTCTGTAGATTAAGGGATTTCCGGGCAGGTCTTAAACAGGAAGGGGTGTGACCTTGACAGGAAGGGGTGGATCATATTTAAATTAGGCATTGCACGAGTTTAGTCAGGCCTAGGGCAGCACAAAACCTAAATACACCCCTGACTAGAGCCAGGCAGGGTGGGTAACATGTGAGGTTAGCTTTTGTGGGATGGGGAATGAGGGCTGTGGAGGGAAAGGGGGGAGAGTGGTGCAGAGATCAGAGCCGAGGAGGAGAGGTGGAAGTGAGATTTGGCCAGCCTGTGAAAGAGAGCTGATCCCTGCACTCTGTTCATACCACACCCCTGAACTCTATACATAGCGCATTTCAGAAGTCTGTACTCTGTACGCCGTGCACTCCTGAACCCTGCATGTCACACACCACTAAACCCTGCACTCTGTACGTCACACAGCACTAAACCCTGCACACTGTACGTCACACACCACTAAACCCTGGACCCTGCATGTCACACACCACTGAACCCTGCACTCTGTATGTCACACACCACTAAACCCTGCACTCTGTACGTCACACACCACTAAACCCTGCACTCTGTACGTCACACACCACTAAACCCTGCACTCTGTACGTCACACAACACTAAACCCTGGACCCTGCATGTCACACACCACTGAACCCTGCACTCTGTATGTCACACACCACTAAACCCTGCACTCTGTACGTCACACACCACTAAACCCTGCACTCTGTACGTCACACACCACTAAACCCTGCACTCTGTACGTCACACACCACTAAACCCTGCACTCTGTACATCACACACCACTAAACCCTGCACTCTGTACGTCACACAACACTAAACCCTGCACATCACACACCACTAAACCCTGCACTCTGTATGTCACACACCACTAAACCCTGCACTCTGTACATCACACACCACTTAACCTTGCACTCTGTACGTCACACACTACTAAACCCTGCACTATGTACATCACACACCACTAAACCCTGCACTCTGTACGTCACACACCACTAAACCCTGCACGTCACACACCACTAAACCATGCACTCTGTATGTCACACACCACTAAACCCTGCACTCTGTACGTCACACACCACTAAACCCTGCACTATGTACATCACACACCACAAAACCCTGCACTCTGTATGTCACACACCACTAAACCCTGCACTCTGTACGTCACACACCACTAAACACTGCACTCTGCACGTCACACACCACTAAACACTGCACTCTGTACGTCACACACCACTAAACACTGCACTCTGTACTTCACACAACACTAAATCCTGCACGTCACACACCACTAAACCCTGCACTCTGCACTTCACACACACCTAAGCCCTGCACTCTGTACGCCACACACCACTAAACCCTGCACTCTGCACGTCACACACCACTATACCCTGCACTCTGTAAGTAGCGCATTCCTCATCTCTGCACTGTGTACACAGCGCACCCCTGAACTCTGCACTCTATATGTATCAAACACACAGCGTAGTGATCACAAGGCATGAATATTTATCAGTCCATGAGGTAAAAAGATCAAAACAGGTTATCAGGCAAAAGAAGGGCTATCTGGTCAGAGGCTCTGATGAACCCGGGGTACCAGCAAAACCAGTGAGGCTGAAGTTCTGACCAGATCATCCTTGTGATCCCTAAGCTGAGTCTTTGATCGTTTAAACCTGTGGTCGCCAAACTGCGGCCCGGGGGCCAGATGTGGCCATTTGTTTTCTTTTATCCGGCCCTTGGGGCAGTGTTCCTCTTACTGGTACAAGACACTATTCCAACCACTGTCACCAACAAAGAGCATAAATCCTCCCACTGATACCATTGATGGGGCATTGTTCTTCCTATTGACATTAAAGCGGGAGTTCACCCATTTGTAAAAAAAAAAATGTTATCCCCTTAGCTTCCTGCTCGTTCGGTCTAGGGGAATCGGCTATTTGTATTAAAATATGAGCAGTACTTACCCGTTTTCGAGCTGCATCTTCTTCCGGGTATGGGTCTTCGGGAGCGGGCGTTCCTTCTTGATTGACAGTCTTCCGAGTGGCTTCCGACGGTCGCATCCGTCGCGTCACTCGTAGCCGAAAGAAGCCGAACGTCGGTGCGGCTCTATACTGCGCCTGCGCACCGACGTTCGGCTTCTTTCGGAAAATCGTGACGCGATGGATGCGACCGTCGGAAGCCTCTCGGAAGACTGTCAATCAAGAAGGAACGCCCATTCCCGAAGCCCATACCCGGAAGCGGCGGAGAAGATGCATCTCGAAAACGGGTAAGTACAGCACATATTTTAAAATAAATAGCCGATTCCCCTAGACAAAACGAGCAGGAATCTAAGGGGAAAAAGTGCCCTCTAAGGGTGAACCCCCCGCTTTAATGATGGAAACTTTCTCCCACTGACACTAACAATGGGGTACTATTCCTCCCACTGACACTGATGGGGCATTATTTATCCCACTGACACCAATGTCTGTCCCTCCTTAACCACTTAACGCCCGCTGCACGCCTATTTACGTCCACAGAATGGCACGGAAAGGCAGATGGGTGTATATATACGTCCTTGCCTTCTAGCGGGTGGGGGGTCCGATCGCGACCCCCCCCCCCCCCGCTGCGTGCGGCGGGCGGCTTACCTCGGGGAGCGATCCGGGACGACGGCGCGGCTATTTGTTTATAGCCGCTCCGTCGCGATCGCTCCCCGGAGCTGAAGAACGGGGAGAGCCGTATGTAAACACAGCTTCCCCGTGCTTCACTATGGCGCTGCATCGATCGAGTGATCCCTTTTATAGGGAGACACAATCGATGATGTCAGTCCTACAGCCACACCCCCCTACAGTTGTAAACACACACTAGGTGAACCCTAACTCCTACAGCGCCCCCTGTGGTTAACTCCCAAACTGCAACTGTCATTTTCACAATAAACAATGCAATTTAAATGCATTTTTTGCTGTGAAAATGACAATGGTCCCAAAAATGTGTCAAAATTGTCCGAAGTGTCCGCCATAATGTCGCAGTCACGAAAAAAATCGCTGATCGCCGCCAATAGTAGTAAAAAAAAAAAATTAAATAAAAATGCAATAAAACTATCCCCTATTTTGTAAACGCTATACATTTTGCGCAAACCAATCGATAAACGATTATTGCAATTTTTTTTTTACCAAAAATAGGTAGAAGAATACGTATCGGCCTAAACTGAGGAAAATTTTTGTTTTATATATATGTTTTTGGGGGATATTTATTATAGCAAAAAGTAAAAAATATTGATTTTTTTCAAAATTGTCGCTCTATTTTTGTTTATAGCGCAAAAAATAAAAACCGCAGAGGTGATCAAATACCACCAAAAGAAAGCTCTATTTGTGGGGAAAAAAGGACGCCAATTTTGTTTGGGAGCCACGTCGCACGACCGCGCAATTGTCTGTTAAAGCGACGCAGTGCCGAATCGCAAAACCTGGCCTGGGCCTTTAGCTGCCTAAAGGTCTGGGGCTTAAGTGGTTAAAGTCTGAAGGACAATAAACTGGCCCTTTCTTTAGAAAGTTTGGAGACCCTTGGTTTAAACTATGGTGCCAAAGCTTGCCCACTTTCATGAGCTACATTGAGTGTCTATGGTTCGAATATGTGCCCTTTATAAGGTCATTACAATGGGTGTTATGCCCTGATGAATGGATGTTCTTTTTCATATGTGTGTACATATAAATGACCTTTTATAGTTTTGTATCTGCCACACAGAAATGTAGCATAGATCCAGTCAGTGCACAGTCTAATTCACTTACACAAGGTCTTGTGATAGCTGAATTGACCCCTACTCTCTTTTCTTGGCAGGTGTCGGACAGAAGAGAGCCCCCAGTGGACGGTGTGTGCATTGCACTGGGTGGGATACACCTGAAGCACGCCCTATGGGACACCAGGCTGTGTACTCTGCAGGAGACCCTGTCCGCAAAGCTGTGTGCTCTACCGGAACTTCAAATCACTGCTGTGCAGGGAAAAGACAGAGCCACGTGCCAGCAGAATATTTCGGGCTGTTATCTGTGCCCTGTGTATTTACATCAGGCTCCTGAGGGCCACACTCAGCATCGACAGCAGCCATTACTATACATACCGCTCCCTACTAAGATGGCTCCTGCTGTGTGGAGCCTGCGCAGAGTCCACGCCCTCAGCCTGCTGTGACATCACCGAGAGGAGCCGGGCCAGGAAATTCTCATCGACATGCCATTTGCAGATTTCAGATGGTCCTCTAACTGAAATTATAGCCACAGTTTTTCCTCCCAATATTATTCCCCTAGTATCATTTGCACTTTGTTTTCTTTTAATGTTCAGAAAATAAATTTCTCTATAAAAAATCTTTGTGAAGTGACTTTTCCCGGTCTGATGGGGATGAACACAGAGGGCCAGATTCACGTATCTGGGCGCATCGTATCCTATTCACGCTACGCCGCTGCAACTTAGACAGGCAAGTGCAGTATTCACAAAGCACCTGCTCCGTAAGTTACGGCGGCGTAGCGTAAATGGGCCAGCGTAATTCAAAGTAGGCTGGTAGGGGGCGTGTTGTATGGAAATTAATCGTGACCCCCACGTAAATGCCGCGCCTAACGAACGGCGCATGCGTGCGCATGCTCAGTATCACGTCAAATTTTCTCCCTAAGTTACGCCGGCTCAATGCTTAGTCGACGTGAACGTAAGCTACGCCCATCCCCATTCACGTACGATTTACGCAAACGACGTAAAATACGACGCTGTTCCGACGTCCATACCTTAACACAGGGGTGCCCAACCTTTTGAAGAGCGAGGGCCACTTAAAGCGGTGGTTCCCCTAAAAATAAACTTTTAACATTGCTTTTCCCACATTAATTACGATTAGAATCGGCTGGTTTTATTAAAAAAAAAACGTCCGTACATACCGTTCGCTATATTCGTTATCACCGCCACTTCCGGGTACGATGCTGGCGGTGGGCGTTCCTAATTGATGGACAGGCATCCGACCGACGCATACATTGCGTCACGAGATGCCGAAAGAAGCCGAACGTCGGTGCGCATGCGCCGTATAGAGCCGCACCGACGTTCGGCTTCTTTCGGCATCTCGTGACGTGATGTATGCGTCGGTCGGATGCCTGTCCATTAATTAGGAACGCCCACCGCCAGCATCGTACCCGGAAGTGGCGGTGGGACCGAATATAACAAACGGTATGTACGGACGTTTTTTTTTTTTATAAAACCAGCCGATTCTAATCGTAATTAATATGGAAAAAGCAATGTTAAAAGTTTATTTTTAGGGGAACCACCGCTTTAAGCAACTTGGTAACGAGTCGTGGGCCACAATGAGCGTAGTGGGCGGATGGCAGGTCACGGCTACTCTATAGGCCCTCGGATCCACCCAGATAGAAGGGGACAAATTCCCTTCTGTATTTCAGATTGGAGGTAGGTGGACGTAAACGGACATCTGTCGCTCTATAAAGTGGAATTGAGGGTCCCATTTGGTCGGGCTGATCATGTGAACAGGGCCTAAGACTGCTTTCACACTAATGTGCTACCATTTAGCCACACTGTGGGTGCAGTGTCTATCCTGCGGGTTAGCTGAACTTTTCCATTGACTCGGCCTGTGGCAAAAGCCGGTGCTTTCTTCCTCTACCACCAGCTTCATTCACAACCCTGATTTTGCGGTTAGATTGTTTAATTTCCTTACAAAATGCCGTCCCAAAAACTAACTACCACCTGCTTTCAACCTTTTTTCTTTGCAAAAAGATTTCAAAACGTATCATTGATCAGAAAGTTCTAAGAAATGTGTATGCTGAAGTGTCAGAAATGAGCAATAGGTGTGTGAACCCTGGTTCACATTGATGCGATTTGACACATCAAATCGGCAATTGCGTCTGAATCGGCGTGACACCGCACAGATTCCCAAAAGTAGTTTCTGTGTTACTTTTGGCAATTTCGGGGTGTGATTTCCATTGACATTTGTGCAGAAACCATCACAGACGTCTCTGAAATCGCCCCCGAAATCGGGACGGACATTGTGCGGGTTCAGCTCCCGCAGTCAGTGTGAACCAGGGCCGAAGGGTTTTGGATTTCTAGCTGTGGTAAATCAAACACACAGGACTTGACAGGGGCGGACTGACCATTGGGACTCTCGGGCACTGCCCGAGGGCCCCATCAGGGTTGCCAGGCTAAATAAAACCGGGGACAGTATGTCAAAATCTTTGTTTTTTTTTTTACATCTGTCACTGATATGTCCAAAACCGACATGCTTTTGATGTTAAATTCCTTAGATTTTTAGCTGCCCTGCCTATGCAATTCCTCCTGGCGTGGTGGCCATCTGTAAGCCCGGGGGCCCCATGAGTTGTCAGTCCACCCCTGGGACTTGATTATTCTGGAAATCCCTCCTGCTCATCCAACCAGCGTCTCCAGTCTGAGATAGGAGGGAAGCCCAAGCATTTGAAGGATCTCTTTGGAAAGGTTGGTGGCCTCTGGCTTCAAGTCCTTGGACAAGTAGGCATATAAGGACTCAAAGTATTTTTCTGCAAAACAGCCAAGCAACTGGTATTTTCAGATTGGGGGGGGTCAGCACAGCAGCCACTGTCCAGGCACCATATGGCAGAGGTTATGTTACACGGCTCCGGGTGTGATGGTTGATAAACAAGCACTTTATGGAGACAGGTGTACACTGGGGCCATAGATTTTATGGTAAGATCTCCAAAAGAGTGCGGTCTGCCGCTCCGCACCGTATGCCCCCCACCCCAATATACATAGTCAGTCATCAGCATAAAACAACAAGATTTGTACAAAATAAAATGTATTTAAACACTTAAAGGCTTTTGGGGGTCCTGGGCAATTGCTTCCAGTCTTCTGGGGGTCCTGGGCAATTGCTTCCAGTCTTCTGGGGGTCCTGGGCAATTTGCTTCCAGTCTTCTGGGGGTCCTGGGCAATTTGCTTCCAGTGTTCTGGGGGTCCTGGGCAATTGCTTCCAGTCTTCTGGGGGTCCTGGGCAATTGCCTCAGTTGTCTCTAGGGGCCCATCCAATGATCCAATCATCTTCAGTGTTGCAGGAGCCCCAGGTACATCAAGTCAGGTGTCTGAATATCCCAGTTAGTCACCTCCAGTGTCCCGAATGTCCGGGACGGCCAATCACTACCAGTGTCCCGGGGGTGCTGGCCAATCACCTCTTCTTGTACAGACATGGTTTGAGCTGCAGTCCTGGATGTTTGGAAGCATCACGAGCCAAGCGGTTTTTGCTGAACTCAAAGAGGTAGAAGTGACTGTTGTCTGTATTCTGGGGAAAGAAATACCAATGTTACATAACTAGTATATTGTAGCTGGGATTTTGCATTAAGAATTTAACCCTCCATGGTCCAACCCTCCTCAAGAACCGCTTTCACTCGGTGTCATATGATCCGGTGGTAGAAAACAAAAGCAGCAAACGCCAAGCTGCCCACTATTGCCACATAAAGCAATTACAACTATTGATGCCATAAGGTAGGTCTTTGCTGTGTGCATGCTTGGAGCCTTCAGGTACCTCCCCGACTATTCTGACATTTCAGCTTGCTCTGAGCGTCATGTAGAGCAAGATCCCAGAGAAACCCAACTTATCGCAAGAAGACAATCAGTAAATGTCTGTGGCTCCGTTTATGCCCCCCCATCCCATAAAAATGTACCTCAACTAAATACCTTCACCGCAGTATTCTGATGTCACCGGGAGCAACAGTCTGCAATCCCCACAGATGTGAGCTCTCCCACCCAAGAGAATCCAGAGACCCGGCTTACCTTATTCACGCACTTGAATCCCAACTGTGACATGGCAGGAAGAAACTGCCTGACGTCATCAAACCGACTGCTGACCTCAGCGACCAATAGCACCCCCCTATGAGTGAGAGAAAGAGATAAAAAAGATTGTAAGAGACTGAGACTTACCTTAGGGACCAGTAACACCACCCCCCCCCCACCAGCAGACATAAGAGACCCAACTGATCTTCTTATAGGAGACCGCTAGCCTTAGAGACCAGTAACACCCCCCCCCCCCACACACTAGGAGACATAAGAGACCCAACTGATCTTCTCATAGGAGACATAAGAGACCCAACTGATCTTCTTATAGGAGACCGCTAGCCTTAGAGACCAGTAACACCCCCCCCACTAGGAGACATAAGAGACCCAACTGATCTTCTCATAGGAGACATAAGAGACCCAACTAATCTTTCTTCTCATAGGAGACTGCTAACCTTAGGAACCAGTAACACCCCGCCCCCCCCCCCACCCCACCAGGAGACATAAGAGACCCAACTGATCTTCTCATAGGAGACTGCTAACCTTAGGAACCAGTAACACCCCCCCCCCACCCCTTTTAGGAGAGATACGAGACCCCAAGTGATCTTCTCATAGGAGACTGATAAAATTAAAGACCAGTAACACCCCCCCCCCCCCAGGAGACATAAGAGACCCAACTGATCTTCTTATAGGAGACCGCTAACCTTAGAGACCAGTAACACCCCCCCCCCCCCAGGAGACATAACAGACCCAACTGATCTTCTCATAGGAGACTGCTAACCTTAGGGACCAGTAACACCCCCCCCCCTCCCCTCAGGAGAGATAAGAGACCCCAACTGATCTTCTCATAGGAGACTGCTGACCTTAGAGACCAGTAACACCCCCCCCCCAGGAGAGATAGGAGACCCCAATTAATCTTCTCAAAAGAGACGGCTAACCTCAGTAATAAGTAACACCCCTGAGTGAGATACAAGATCTTCACTGACTGCCTCAGAGACTGCTGACCTCAGTGACCATTAACACCAACTAAAGAGAAAAGAGTGAGATAAGAGACAGTTACTGGCCTTTCGGATCAGAAACACCTCAGTAGGAGAGAGCGATGGATGAGACTTCAATGACTATTTCACAACGACCAGTAAAACCTCCTTAAGAGAGAAAGGAAACCTTCACCAACTGTCTCATAGGAGCAACCAGTAATATCCTTTGAGAAAGATAAGAAATCTTTACTGACTGTCCCAAAAGGGACTGCTGACCTTAGCGACCGATAACACCCTGCTGAGAGAAAGAAAGCTAACAGCCTGTTACTGACTGTCTCGTAAGGGACTGCTGACATCCGTAACCAGTGACACCCCAGTAGGAAAGAGACCTTTACTGACTATCTCATATGAGACTGCTGATCTCAGTGACCAGTATAACCTCCCCGATAGAGATAAGAAACTTTCCCTGACTGTCTCATAAGAGTTGGCTGACCTTAGGGACCAGGAACACCCCAGGAGGAGAGAGAGAGAGAGAGAGAGAGAGAGATAAGAGACCACTGACTAGATCAGCGTTTCTCAACTCCAGTCCTCAACAGGTCATGTTTTCAGGCTTTCCATATGTGATTTGATCAGTTTCACTGTCTTAGTAATTAAAGGGGTGGTTCACCCTAAAAACTACTTTTTTTATTACACTGCCCCCCCCCCCACATTACAATACGATTAAGGCTATTATTATTTTTTTTATGCTGTACATACCTTTGTACAGCATATTCACCCGTGGCATCCGGCTTGCGAGTCCCGCGGGAGTGGGCGTTCCTAACATGTCTGTGATTGACGTTTGACCAAAAACGAGCTCCCCCCGTCGCGTAAGCCGCGTCACGATTGGAGAAAGGAGCCGAACGGCGATGCGCAGTATAGCGCCAACTCGCCGTTCGGCTCCTTTCGCCAACCGTGACGCGGCTTACGCGACGGGGGGGAGCTCGTTTTTGGCCAAACGTCAATCACAGACATGTTAGGAACGCCCACTCCCGCGGGACTCGCAAGCCGGATGCCACGGGTGAATATGCTGTACAAAGGTATGTACAGCATCAAAAAAATAAATAAAAATAGCCTTAATCGTATTGTAATGTGGGGGGGCAGTGTAATAAAAAAAAAGTAGTTTTTAGGGTGAACCACCCCTTTAATGACTTGAGCTGAGAAAAAACTGGACTGACTATATCATAAGGAGACCTCAATGACCAATAACACACCTACATTAGAAAAGACAGTTCACGACTGTCCCACATTTAGAAGAGACGGCTAAGCCATGAAATGGTGCGAGAGGCATACTTACTCCATCTTCAAAACCCGATTTGCCTCTTTTAGAAAATCGCTGAGATTTTTCCCCATCAGAGACAGACAGAAGACAGCGATATCGACAATCTCGTCTGACAGCGGTACCTAGAGAGAGAGGCGAGAGTTCTGAGACACTGGAGGGGATGGTCACAAGATAATGTCTATATTCCCATAACACACTTTCCTGGATAAGGCTGGGGAGTAACGGGGGCTGCAGCAACAACCGGCTGGAACTGGAGAAGATCAAATGCACATTCGTCAGCTCACCAGGGATCATCGGACAACAGGGGACAACACACATTTCGGACATTATTCAACGATTCGTGACATGCCGGCGAATATGTGCATTTGATCGGTGGAGGTAGAGTGTCTACCAGCGAGCAGTCCTCTACCAGCAGTAAAGTCGGCCATAGGCGGTTCAAATCTCGACCGGTTCAGCAGGGACAGCCAGCCTGTCCCATTTTACATGCGCTTATTGTTAGCGGATATTATAGCCTCTAGCAGTAATCACTGTGTTCTCCCAATGGGGACTGCTTCCCCCACCAGGAGAACACAATGGCTCAGCGGGAGGGACAGGGCCACCATGCGGGGGGTACAGGCAGTACACCTGTAAGGGGCCGGATGGCATCCCCCTTTTTCTGTCAGCACCCAAAGCCCCCCCCCCCACCGCTAAGGCACCCGGTGGTCCCCAGATCACATCCCCCCCCCTTTTTTTTTTGGCAGCATCCAAAGCCCCCCCCACCTCTAAGGGGCCCAGTGGTCCCCAGATGGCATCCCCCTTTTTCTTTTACATTTTCCTGTTCATTAGCACCCAAAGCCCCCCCCCCCCCCGACCTTAAGGCGGATGTGCCATGAAAAAAAAAAAAAAAATTAAAAACCAGCAGCTACAAATACTGCAGCTGCTGACTTTTAATATAAGGACACTTACCTGTCATGGAGTCCAGCGCTGTCCACAGCAGAGGACGAGCGATCACTCGTCACTCTGCTGCTCCCCCCGCCATCCACGGTGAGGGAATCAGGAAGTGAAGCGCTCCGGCTTCACTGCCCGGTTCCCTACGGCGCATGCGCGAGTCACGCTGCGCCTGCCGATTGGCTCCCGCTGTGTACTGGGAGCCGAGTGTTCCCATTACACAACGGGGGGGGGGGGGGGGGGCGGCGGGAGGTGACGTCATGCCCGCAGTCTGCCCGAGACTGTTGTGACTCTTTAGACAGGTATCTGCACCCCCCTCCCCGTGAAAGGTGTCAAATGTGACACTGGAGGGGGGAGGGTTCCGATCAGCGTGAGTTCCACTTTAGGGTGGAGCTCCGCTTTAATTTGCGGCGGCAGCATCCCCCCCCAGCTTCTCAAAATACACGCCCCCTCCCCGCTTCTCAACTTGCGACACCCCCCCCCGCTTCTCAATTTGCAGCACATCCCTGGGTGGTGGTGGTGGGGGGTACTTAATTTCTCTCTGTAGGTTATCATGTTGCAGAGGACCTCCAGAGGAAGAGGATGGAACCCCACTGAAAGCCCTTTTGATCCCCCCGTCCCCCCAGATCTGTACATAAAGTGATACACTGTACAAGTCTGCAGCCAATTCTGCGGTATTTTCAACTCCTTACCTGCGCCATGTCACACACAGTCACAAGATCATTCAAAGCCACCAGATCAAAGGAGTGAACTTTATTTCGAACACTGCGTGCCAGCTGAGCATCACCACAGCCGAAATCTGCCACCACCAGTGAGGCCGGCCTGGAACATAAAGAGAGATCACCATTAGCGATGTGTGGGAACTCAACACAAGCTACAGAATGACCCCCCCTCCCCCAAATATCCCACATCCTCTTACATATTTTCTACATGGCAACACTGATTGGGTTCAGTTTTTACCAATTATGGGTCCTGCTGATCCTACAGTATACAAAGACACTAGTGCCCCAGACAACGTCATTTGTGTGACGAAACGCTCGTCGGGAGAGGAGACGTGCTGACGTTTTGCATGACAGTCCGAATGGACGGGCGTTCGTTTAAGCCGGCCGGCTTTATTTTATGCTTCTATGTAAACGATAGGGTTGTCCCGATACCACTTTTTTAGGACTGAGTACAAGTACCGATACTTTTTTTTTTATGTACTCGCCGATACCGATACTTTTTTTTAAATGTGTCCCCAAATGCAGCCATGTCCCCAAACATATTGCAGCCATGTCCCCAAACATATCCAGCCACGTCCCCCCACATGCAGCCACGTCCCCAACATATGCAGCATGTCCCCAACATATGCAGCCATGTCCCCAAACATATCCAGCCATGTCCCCAAACATATCCAGCCATGTCCCCAACATATGCAGTCATGTCCCCCACAGATCCAGCCATGTCCCCAAACAGATCCAGCCATGTCCCCAAACAGATCCAGCCATGTCCCCAAACATATTGCAGCCATGTCCCCCCATATGCAGCCATGTCCCCAAACATATCCAGCCACGTCCCCCCACATGCAGCCATGTCCCCAAACATATGCAGCCATGTCCCCAAACATATGCAGCCATGTCCCCAAACATATGCAGCCATGTCCCCAAACATATGCAGCCATGTCCCCCACATATGCAGCCATGTCCCCCACATATGCAGCCATGTCCCCCACATATGCAGCCATGTCCCCCACATACGCAGCCATGTCCCCCACATACGCAGCCATGTCCCCAAACATATTGCAGCCATGTCCCCCACATATCCAGCCATGTCCCCCACATATCCAGCCATGTCCCCCACATATCCAGCCATGTCCCCCCATATGCAGCCATGGCCCCAAACATATCCAGCCATGTCCCCCCACATATCCAGCCATGTCCCCCATATACGCAGCCATGTCCTCAAACATATTGCAGCCATGTCCCCCACATATCCAGCCATGTCCCCCCTATATGCAGCTATGTCCCCCCCATATCCAGCCATGTCCCCCCCATATCCAGCCATGTCCCCCCACATGCAGCCATGTCCCCCCCATATCCAGCCATGTCCCCCGTATATCCAGCCATGTCCCCCGTATATCCAGCCATGTCCCCCGTATATCCAGCCATGTCCCCCGTATATCCAGCCATGTCCCCCGTATATCCAGCCATGTCCCCCGTATATCCAGCCATGTCCCCCGTATATCCAGCCATGTCCCCGTATATCCAGCCATGTCCCACGTACCTACTGTTATGATGCCGCCGCTGCCGCGTTAATCACCGCGCGGGGAACATTACAGTCAGCGTTCGTTTGAATAGCTGTTTTTCCCACCACGCTGTGTATAGAGACACTCCCCCTTGCTCGCGATTGGACAGATCCGTCCAAGGGGGCATGTCTATGCGCGGCGGGGAAAACAGCTGTTCAAACGAAAGCTGACTGAAATGTTCCCCGCGCCGCGGTGATTAACGCGGCGGCGGCGGCAGTATTCTATTTTAGCATCGGTGGTATTAGCGGGAGTAGGAGAACTCCCGCTAATACTCGGTCCCGATACCGATACTGGTATCGGGACAACCCTAGTAAACAATCTTTTGTAAGTGTTTTATCTCATTAAATTTTACACTTTATACGACGACAGTATTTCACTATTGTGAGTCCCATTATTTTTTGGGTATCCCATGCATCTGGTGACATCTGTGCCTTGAGGATTCATTTCCACTGGTGTGTGCTGCAGTCCATGACTAAAGGCCCGGGCTGGGGTTTACTGCCGCAAGCCATCTTTGCTTGCCATCTGGTAAGCCTGCATTCCTTGTGGTGTCTTCACTTTTGGTGGTGGATTTTTTCAACATTTTGAATTACAATTTGAACTACTGAAGAATTTATTTCAATTGTGTTTTATCTTTGGACTTCACTGAACACATGATTTACACAGCTGTCATGACTGTGTCCACCCTTTGTACAATAACCAACTCCATAAAGACATGGTGTGACCAGTTTGGTGAGGAGGAACTCACGTGGTCTGCACAGAGCCCTGACCTTTGGAACACCAGCTGTGAACCAAGTCTTCTCATTCAACGTCAGTACATGACCTCAAAAGTCCTCTTTTGGCTGACTGGACCCAAATTCCCTAAGGCATTCCAAAATCTTGTGGAAAGCCTTCCCAGAAAAGTAGCTACAGTGGAACCTCGGATTGTGAGTAACGAGCGTTTCACAATACGAGCGCTGTATTTAAAAAAATCCTGACTCCGTTTGTGCGTGCTGTCTCACGAAACGAGCAGGATTCAAGCCAAAGCGGTGTGCAATACCGCATTTAGCCTGGGGGGTGGGATGGGCGCCGGAGCCAAGCAGATTAACAGAAATACTCGGAAATACTCCGTTCCCGAGCCTTTCCGAGTTCAGCTGAGGTGTCCTCAGGGCCCTTTCCGAGTGTTTACAAGGCTCTCCGGCGCCCCCCATCTCTGGCCGCATGCGGTATTGCAGTCAATGTGGAACAAATTATTTTCGTTTCCATTGACTTCCAATGGCGAAACTCGCTTTGATATGCGAGTACATTGGATTACGAGCATTCTCCTGGAACGGATTATGCTCGTAATCCGAGGTTCCACTGTACATTGTAGCCACAAAAGAAGGATGGGTTGGGTGCAACCCTATATGATTTTGTAATAGGATGTCCAACAAGCTCATTTAAATCATTAAACATATAGGCCCGGATTCACAAAGGAGTTACGACGGCGTATCTCCAGATACGCCGTCGTAACTCTGAGTGTGAGGCGTCGCATCTCTGCGCCTGATTCATAGAATCAGATACGCCTCACTGTTGCCTAGATATGAGCGGCATAAGTCTCTTACGCCGTCGTATCTTGGGGTGCATATTTACGCAGGCCGCTAGGGGCGCTTCCGTATATTTCCACGTCTAATATGCAAATGAGCTAGATACGCCGATTCAGGAACGTATGTGCGCCCGGCGTATCAAGATACGTCGTTTACGTAAGGAGTCAGACCGGCGTAAATGTTACCCCTCATAAAGCAGGGGTAAGTCATGTTAGGTATGGACGTCGGAAACGTACGAACAGCGTCGTATTTTACGTTGTTTGCGTAAGTCGTCCGTGAATGGGGCTGGGCGTAGGTTACGTTCACGTCGACTAAGCATTGAGTGGGCGTAATTTACTTTGAAAATTCGACGTGATACTGAGCATGCACGCGCCGTTCGTTAAAGCGCGTCATTTATGTGGTGTCACCAATCATTTACATACAACACGCCCCCTACCAGCCTAGTTTGAATTAGGCGGGCTTACGCCGTCCCATTTACACTACGCCCCCGTAACTTAGAGCGCAAGTCCTTTCTGAATAAGGGACCTGCCGCTCTAAGTTACGGCGGCGTAGTGTATCTGAGATACGCTACGCCCGCCTAAAGATAGGCGCTTCTTTGAGAATCTGGGCCACAGTATATACAATATTCCCCCACCGTTACCTGCACACTTTCTGCTTCCTCCTACATTGTTACATAGTAGGTGAGGTTGAAAAAAGACACAAGTCCAACCTATGTGTGTGATTATATGTCAGTATTACATTGTATATCCCTGTATGTTGCGGTTGTTCAGGTGCCTAGTTTTTTTAAACTATTGATTCCCCCCCGCCTCTACACCTCCTTCCCAAACGCTATGCAAGACCATCTACACCCATCCACGGTTCCCCAGACACCTCCTGCACTTTTCTCCTTGCATTCCCCTCTGCTCTGCTGTACATCCCCTACACCCTCCCCTGTACACTCCCTGCACCCTACCCTGTATACTCCCTGCACCCTCCCCTGTACACTCCCCTGCACCCTCCCCCGTACACTCCCTGCACCCTCCCCCGTACACTCCCTGCACCCTCCCCTGTACACTCCCTGCACCCTCCCCTGCACCCTCCCCTGTACACTCCCTGCACCCTCCCTGCACCCTCCCCTGTACACTCCCTGCACCCTCCCCCGTACACTCCCCTGCACCCTCCCCCGTACACTCCCCTGCACCCTCCCCCGTACACTCCCCTGCACCCAACTCCCCTGAATATTCCCAGCACCCACCTGTTTTTGACATATTTGATGATCTCGGTGATGGGATTGACGGGCCAGCGTTGGACCTGTTGGGAGAATCCCGTGTGATAGATGGTGAAGGCCTCAGGATCACCCTGGAAGAGGTGTACAGCTGCCTGACTCTCTGATGTATACAGCTGTTCATTAATGTATCGAAAGCGAGCAGAATGCAGCCGCTGCTCCATACGGGAACGCAGAGTGGCGGAGCGGTCTGTTCCCTCTCCCTCTGGTGGAATTGGGTCATTCGCACCAGCGGTGTCTTCAGGATTCTCATCAGGGGCCATATCTTTTTTCCCCCTAGCGAATTCTTTCTTCAGCAGCTTCTTCAACTTTTCCAATCTGGCCTTCTCCACTGGCGTCATTCTGGGTGAAGCTGGTTCACATTTACTGTCTCCTGGCATCTTCTCCTTCCTGTGGACCTTCTTCTGTCCTTTATCTTTGGCTGTAGGATTACCCCCAGGGAGGGAAGTGTCATTTTCTGCCTCATTTACGCTTTCTGGTTGGACAATTATGTGGGACCCACTTTCTGGTCCTCCTCTGTCTTTCTTTAATCTCTTTCCTTTCCCACCATGGTCCTTGCTTGGGTCCCTTAGGGGATCACATTCAGACTTCCCCCCACATGTCCCTTGTTCTCCTTTCTTTCCACTATCCATCATATTCTTCTGCTTCTCTGGACATGGCTTGAACTTGTTTCGATTCCTCTTCCTGTTCTTCAATTTGTTCTTCCATTGCTTGCGGCTCAGTTGTGTTCCTGTGTCGGTGGAAGGAGCCTCGGATTCGGGTGTGGAAGACTTTGTAGCACTGATACCTACAGATGAAAGGAACAGAGCAAACATTATTAGAACAGGAACTGTACCAAGAAGTCCATTATCATTCGTCTCCCCTTGATTCTCCCACCGTGTCTTCTCTCATTTATTGTTCCACCGTGTCTTCTCCTTTATTGGCCATCCATATCCCTGGACTGTTCCCACGTGTCCCGTCTTTCAATGTCTACCCCCCAATTGACTGGCCTACTGTGCCTTCTCCTTTACCCTGCCCCCTCCCCAATATACTGTTCCAATGTGTCCTCTTCTTCATTATCCCCCCATGGACTGTTGCACTGTGACCTCTCCTTTAATATCTACCCTACTATGGACTGTCCAATGTGTCCTTACCTTTCATTATCCCCCCAGGGACTGTTGGACTGTGTCCCCCTCCTTTAATATCTACCCTACTATGGACTGTTGCACTGTGACCTCTCCTTTAACCACTTCCCGACCGCTGCATGTATATGTACGTCGGCAGAATGGCACGTACAGGCAAATGGGCGTACATGTACGTCCCCGCCTTTCCGCAGGTCGGGGGTCCGATTGGGACGCCCCCCCCCCCCCGCTACATGCGGCGGTCGGATTCCCGCGGGGAGCGATCCGGGACGACGGCGCGGCTATTTGTTTATAGCCGCCCCCTCGCGATCGCTCCCCGGAGCTGAAGAACGGGGAGAGCCGTATATAAACACGGCTTCCCCGTGCTTCACTGTGGCGGCTGCATCGATCGAGTGATCCCTTTTATAGGGAGACTCGATCGATGACGTCAGTCCTAAAGCCACACCCCCCTACAGTTGTAAACACACACTAGGTGAACCCTAACTCCTACAGCGCCCCCTGTGGTTAACTCCCAAACTGCAACTGTCATTTTTGCCAAAATGAATAAAAATGCAATAAAACTATCCCCTATTTTGTAAACGCTATAAATTTTGCGCAAACCAACAGATAAACGCTAATTGCGATTTTTTTTTACCAAAAATAGAAGAATACGTATCGGCCTAAACTGAGGGGAAAATTTTTTTTTATATATGTTTTTGGGGGATATTTATTACAGCAAAAAGTAAAAAATATTGCATTTTTTTCAAAATTGTCGCTCTATTTTTGTTTATAGCGCAAAAAATAAAAACCGCAGAGGTGATCAAATACCACCAAAAGAAAGCTCTATTTGTGGGAAGAAAAGGACGCCAATTTTGTTTGGGAGACACGTCGCACGAGCGCGCAATTGTCTGTTAAAGCGACGCAGTGCCGAATTGTAAAAACGCCTTTGGGCATTTAGCAGCATATTGGTCCGGGGCTTAAGTGGTTAATATCTACCCTACTATGGACTGTCCAATGTGTCCTCTTCTTCATTATCCCCCCATGGACTGTTGCACTGTGTCCCCTCCTTTATACTCTACCTCCTACATGGACCGTTCCAGTGTGTCCTCACCTTTCATTTTCCAACCCACTTAGATTTTGCCATTGTTTCCTCTCCTTTATTATTACTCCTCCTACTTGGATTGTTCCAATGGGTCTTCTATATCCTTATCCATACCCTACAGACTGTTCCATTGTGTTCTCTTCTTTATTGTTCCTTCATCCCACCAGACTGTTCCACTTTATCCTCTCCTTTAATAAGCACCCCCCACCCAAAATGTATTGTTCCACTGTGCCCTCCTCTTTATTATTCTACATTATGGACAACTCTACTGTGTCCACTCCCTCAATATCCACCCCTCCTTTCCCCAATGGACTGGTTCACTCCCTCAATATCCACCCCTCCTTTCCCCAATGGACTGGTCCACTCCCTCAATATCCACCCCTCCTTTCCCCAATGGACTGGTCCACTGTGTCCACTCCCTCAATATCTACCCCTCCTTTCCTCAATGGACTGGTCCACTCCCTCAATATCCACCCCTCCTTTCCCCAATGGACTGGTCCACTCCCTCAATATCTACCCCTCCTTTCCCGAATGGACTGGTCCACTCCCTCAATATCTACCCCTCCTTTCCCCAATGGACTGGTCCACTGTGCGCTCTTCTTTTTTTACCCCCCATGGACTGTTCCAGCGAGTCCTCTCCTTCATTATCCCCTCATGGACTGCTTGACTGTGTCCTCTCCTTTAAAGAGGAAGTAAACCCTATGGGTTTTACTTCATCTTTGTTCCCTGCAAAGTAAAAGCATAATGGGCTACTATGCATCGCATAATACGCATCCTTTAATACGCACCCCCCCCCCCCCACATGAGGTAAGCTCAACCTGCACCCCCTCACATGAGGTATGCTCAACCTGCACCCCCCCCACCCACATGAGGTATTCTCAACCTGCACCCCCCCCCCCACATGAGGTATGCTCAACCTGCCCCCCCCCCCCCCCCCCCCACATGAGGTATGCTCAACCTTTAAAGAACACAGGCCACTTAAAGTGGTGTTCCACCCGCAATTTTTTTTTTTTTTTTTTTAGAAGTCAGCAGCTACAAACACTGTAGCTGCTGACTTTTAATAAAGGACACTTACCTGTCCTAGGCACCCGCGATGTCGGCCCCCCTGAGGCCGATCGCTCGATCCTGGCACCGCCATCCTCACTAAGGGAAACGGGCATTGGAGCCTTGCGGCTTCACTGCCCGTTTCCTACTGCGCATGCGCGCTTTTGTGAATGGCTGCTTTTTGGGATACACACAGTTCCCAATTAGCAAAGTGTCATTTCTTCAGTGTTGTCACATGAAAAGATAGAATAAAATATTTACACAAATGTGAGGAGCGTACTCACTTTTGTGAAGACGGCCGAGAAGCCTGCTCTCATTCACGGCGTGGGACTTTTGAGGGGTCAGGTAGGTAATCGGGGGGGGGGGGGGGGGGGCGCTAATACTCAGATGTTTTTTCACCTTAATGCATAGAATGCATTAACTACTTAAGGACCCCTTCACGCCGATATACGTCGGCAGAATGGCACATCAACGTACCTGTACGTTGCGCTTTAAGCCCAGCCGCGGGGTCGCGGGCGCATGCATGCGACCCGGTCCGAAGCTCCGTGACTGCGGGCCCGATCGCCGCTGGAGTCCCGCGATCGGTCCCCGGAGCTGAAGAACGGGGAGAGCTGCGTGTAAGCACTGATTCCCCGTTCTTCACTGTGGCGCCGTCATCGATCATGTGTTCCCTTAATAGGGAATCACAATCGATGACGTCACACCTACAGCCACACCCCGCTACAGTTAGAAACACACATGAGGTCACACATAACCCCATCAGCGCCCCCTTGTGGTTAACTCCCAAACTGCAATTGTCATTTTCACAGTAAACGAGGCATTTTAAATGCATTTTTTGCTGTGAGAATGACAATGGTCCCAAAAATGTGTCATAATTGTCCGCCATAATGACGCAGTCACGAAAAAAAAAAAAATCGCTGATCGCGCCATTAGAAGTAAAAAAAAAAAATATATAAAAATGCAATAAAACTATCCCCTATTTTGTAAACGCTATAAATTTTGCGCAAACCAACCGCTTATAGCGGTTTTTTTTTACCAAAAATAGGTAGAAGAATACGTATCGGCCTAAACTGAGGAAAACATTTTTTTTATATATGTTTTTGGGGGATATTTCTTACAGCAAAAAGTAAAAAATATAGATTTTTTTTCAAAATTTTTGCTCTATTTTTGTTTATAGCCCAAAAAATAAAAACCGCAGAGGTGATCAAATACCACCAAAAGAAAGCTCTATTTGTGGGGAAAAAAGGACGCCAATTTTGTTTGGGAGCCACGTCGCACGAGCGCGCAATTGTCAGTTAAAGAGACGCAAGACGCTTTCCCCCCGACTTGTTCATTCCCCGACTTAGTTGGGGTAGGCGGTACACTTTGGTGGGGGTGGGTCAGCCACACAGTGTGACCTTTGACCTCTGGGAACCCGCCTTTTGACCTTTGGGGGAGGTCCCTGTTCCAAGTCCTGAGTCCTAGCCATATTCTGCAATGGGAAACCCTAAGGTCCGGGTCTTAAGTGGTTAAGGTGAAAAAACATTTACCTTTACAACCCCTTTAAAAGCATCCCGCTAGCGCCCGAATAGCGCCGCAAAAACGTTGGTAAAGCGCCGCTTTACCGCCGACGCCCCCAGTGTGAAAGTAATCTTAGTAGAATGTTGTGTACTTGAAGGGGACTGTAGATTCCATAGTTTTGAGGTTGTGCATGCCTGCTCTTCATAGACTGCTCCGCTGTGCCCTCACCTTGGTTATTAACCACCACCCAGAGAATCCTCCCTGCACCATACAGAGAGGGTGGAGAAATCAGTTACAGGTGAAGACAGGCTGGGTAAATTGGACTTTGCAAAGAATTGATGGCGGACCCCCCCTGGGGGAAACTGGTGAACAAACTGCCCAGACCACAACTCTGCTCTGCGCAAAGAGACCAACGGACATTCCGGAGAAGACATTGTCCCACCTGGTGTCACCTTCTTCTGCTTCCTTGGAGAATGGACGACTTCTGGGGGTGGCGGGAGGTCGGGGATCTGGGTGCTCGGGGATTTCAGGGTTTGTAGGATCTCCAGGAGCTGACGATTTCTCTTCAGTCTTTTCCGCCTGCTGATGGCGCCCTAGGAAGTGACAGGAGGATGATGGGTACCGGTGGGTGTGGAAAGTACCTGCTTTACCAATAACAGCCAGTGGCACGCCAGCGCAGAATGGCTATTCTTGATACGGCAGGCTCATCCTCCCCCCATATAGAGCAAAATGCAAAAATATTCCAGAAATCAAAAAGACATTCATGGGAAATGCCTAATATTCACCGAGTTGGGTGTAAAATATTGGACGTCTGTCCTAGTGGGAATGGTCGCGAGAACAAAAACTATGAATTCCCAGATTGGGGTACAATAGTTAAACCTGGCAGAGGTTCTATCTAGGGTTGTCCCGATACTAGTATTGGTTTCGGGACCGATACAGAGCATTTGCGCGAGTACTTGTACTCGCGCAAATGCTCCCGATACTTTTTTTTTTTATGTGGCCGGAGAGGAGTCAGTGTCTGGGGAAGGCAGAAGAGGGCGGGGGAAGTGCAGGCGGAGTTTGGCTGGTGCTTCCGCGACTGATAAGAACAGCGTGCGGCATGGCTGTGACGGGGAGGCAGTGACACACAGGCTGAAGCCTGGCTTTGCGGGGGGGGGTCCGTCGTCACACCCGGGACCCAGCCGCGGCTCTGACCAATCTCGGCTATGACTGTCACACAGCCGAGCCGACCCGACCGCAGCTGCCTCCCCCTCCTCTGTGTATACTACAAGTGCTGTGCGCCATGCACAGCACTTGTAGTATACACAGAGGAGGGGGAGGCAGCTGCGGTCTGTTCGGCTGTGAGACAGTCACAGCCGAGATTCGTCAGAGCCGCGGCTGGGTCCCGGGTGCGACGACGGACCCCCCCCGCAAAGCCAGGCTGCAGCCTGTGTGTCACTGCCTCTGTCACAGCCATGCCGCACGCTGGTCATCTGAGCAGCCTACAGCAATTACCGGTGTGAAGTGGGGGGATCTGTATTGTAGGAGGGGAGGGGGTGTCTTTATTGTAGGGGGGGTGTCTAGTGTATGGGGGGGATCTGTATTGTAGGGGGGGGGATCTGTATTGTAAGGAGGAGGGGGGTCTGCACTGTAGGGGGGAGGGGTCTGTGTTACATGACACTGAATTTATAAAAATAAATGCTGCAACGCCCATCTTGGTACACCCTGCTGCAGCAAGCAGCAGACACCTTGTTACACCCAGCCCATATAGCTCAGGCTGGGTGTAACAAGATGTCTGCAGCGGAGTGCAGGGTGTACCAAGATGAATGTAGGGAAGTTCAGTCCCTACACTCACCTTTGTACACCCTGCACTCCGCTGCAGTAAGCAGCAGTAGACATCTTGTTACACCCAGCCTGAGCTATATGGACTGGGTGTAACAAGGTGTCTGCTGCTGCTTGCTGCAGCGGAGTGCAGGGTGTACCAAGATAGGCGTTGCAGCATTTATTTTTATAAATTCAGTGTAATTTTTTGCAGCATTTCAGTGCCAGTACCCACAAGTGACACCTATCAGTGCCAGCCACCTATTAGTGCCCATCAGCGCCAGTCACCAGTCAGTGCCCATAAGTGCCGCCTATCAGTGCCAGCCACCTGTCACTGCCACCTATCAGTCCCCATCTGTCAAACTGACACATGACATTGAAAAAAAATTATCGGTATTCGGTATCGGCGAGTACTTGGAAAAAAGTATCGGTACTTGTACTCGGTCTTAAAAAATAGGATTTTTTGTACTCACCGTAAAATCCTTTTCTCTGACGTCCATGGACGGACACAGCTCCTTAAGTCTTGACAAGTGGGTTATGTTCCCTGTTTACAGGAGAGGACTAGGCAGAAACATGTTAAATGGTTAAATACATGTTACATTAACAGAGTTGAACAGCCCCGCCCAGGGGGCGGTCCCTCCAGACATAACCCTCCTCACTGCAGCTTGCAGCCTCAGTTCGTAACAAGCAGTACAAACCTAAAAAGGAGGGGTGGGAGCTGTGTCCGTCCATGGACGTCAGAGAAAAGGATTTTACGGCGAGTACAAAAAATCCTATTTTCTCTTATCGTCCATGGACGGACACAGCTCCTTAAGTCTTGACAAGTGGGACGTCCCCAAGCAGTGTCAAAAAACGAGGGGTGGGAAATATATCAGTAAAACCAATTTTAACTTCACCCCAAAACAAGCAGAGCTCCTCAAACGGAGGAGATGCAACTTCAAACGGCCGCCTGCAAACACTAGCGGGCGAAAAAAAGCATCAGAAGATGCACTCACAGCAACAATGTAAATTCTGGAAAGGCTGTGAACGGACGACCAAGTCGCCGCCTCGCACACCTGAGACCGACGCATGTTGTCGGACCGGAAAAGGGGGGCCCGCCCCTTAAGAACACAGGCCTGTATGACAGCCTACCTGATCCACCGAGAAATGGTGGGCAACGAGATCGTCAGTCCCCCTTTTGTGGACCAGACACCGACACTAAAGAGTCAGATCTTCCGAAACTGAGCAGTAGCAGGCTAGTATACCCGCAAAGTGCGTACCCCGCCTAAAGTATGAAA
Source organism: Rana temporaria (assembly GCF_905171775.1). Taxonomy (NCBI): domain Eukaryota; kingdom Metazoa; phylum Chordata; class Amphibia; order Anura; family Ranidae; genus Rana; species Rana temporaria. The sequence goes on from NC_053490.1 coordinate 17,167,836, forward strand.
GGCAACCTCCGCAGGATGCGGCGGCCGAGGACAGAAAGATGTGAGAAACAATGTCTTTATTCTGGCAAAAAAGCCGAAACCACCTTCGGAAAAAGGGTAGGTCGTGGACGCACCTAAGGCTATGAAGGATCAAACATGGCGGCTTGCAAGACAAGAGCGCCAACTCAGAAACCCCTCTAACAGAGGTAAAAGCCACTTAAAGGGGCCACTTCTGAGATCGTGTCAAGAGAAAATCTCTCTGATGTTTCCAAAAGGAAGATTCCCGAAGAACCGAGAGCGCCAGAGTCAAAACTCATGGGGGAAAAGATGGGCCAAGGGGGGGTAAGGTATAGGATAAGCCCCCTCCACAAAAAAAGGTACCCACCAGGGAACGGCCGCAGAAAGGCCACTGAAAGAACACAGCCAAGGCTGAAATCTGCCCCCAAACGGTGCTCTAAGCTAATTTTTTGATCCACCAAGCTGTAAAAACAGCAGGCCGATGGACCCCGAGTACGTCCGTGGACGTCACTCCATCTCTTTGCACCCAGAGATGTAGGTCCGCCAGACACGACGGTAGGTTCACCGGAAGACTGACTACCGTGCCCTCAGCATTGTTGAGGTGACCGGGTCGGACAGACCCCGGTCCCTTAAAGTCTGGCTTCCAATAGCCCTGTTGAGCAAGTCAGTGACTGTACAACAGGAGGAAGTATGGGACCTCGAGACAGGAGGACCTCCTGCCCTGGCTACCGCCAGGGTACCTCCGCTACCAGGCGGCCGAAATCGGCGCACCCAGGATCTGAAGCTATTAAAATCGTCGGGATTCCTCAGCCTCCACTCTGTGGGGAAGCCACTACAATGGGGAAAAGGCATAAAAGTCGCCGAGACAGACCCCACAGGGCCACCAGCGCAACTTGCACGTCTGTACCAGATCGCTAGATCTGGCCACTAACCTTGATACCCCTGTGGCTGAGACGAGTGGCTAGGAGATCCATGCCCTGCGAGGCTCACCTCCTGCCAGGGAGTTGACTCCATGTACCAAGACCAGTTGTCCTGATTCAACATCAGGCGACTCCAGTAGCCCGCCTGCCGGCATACCTGATGGTAGCCCAAAGCCACCGGCGTGGCGTTGTTAGGTTGAATCAAGATCGGACGACCTTGCAACCCCCTCGACCATGAGGAGAGGCATAGCCTCTCATAGTACCACCCACAGTACTAGGGCAGGTAACGGTAGACAAGGTCTACGGCACCTGGTATTTCCAGGCGGACTCCCACCCAGGTGCTAACCAGGCCCGAGCTTGGGCAGTTACCGAGATTGGGCGCATATAGGCCTGTGTGGTCGTAGGTCCACTCACGTCCATCGACTCTGGGCCGACCGGACCCCCCAGACGCCCTCACAACCCTAGAGGTTGGCGTCCGTTGTAATCTCCACAGAAGGGAAGAAACCACCTCCCAGACCGAAAAGTCAGGGATCCCAGCCACCAATTCAGAGAGACACTGACTAGGTGGCGTACCTGAATCTGATGATTCAGAGACCAGAGATTCGACAGCATTTCCCTCTGGAAAAGAAAAAACACGAGTGTGGAACTAGGCATACTCTACCGCCTCGGAGGAGGCTACCCACAGACCTAGAATTTGCTTGCAAACGGAGAGACCAATTGCGTGATGTCAATAATCACCACCGACTGAAGAGTCTGCAAGTTCTCCAGGGAGAAAAAAGACCCTTGCCACCGAGGAGTCCGGAAGTCGTAGGCACTCCAAACTGAGTCGGAACCAGGGCTGACTCCAAATGTTTAACACCCACCCGAATTCACGGAGGGTCCGAAAAGCCACAGACACAACCTCTGAGTCAGGAAGTCGTCTAAGTAGCCACGACAGCAAAGCCTCGCTGTCCCAACAAGGATAGGATAAGTTCAAAACTCCTTGGTGAAAATCATTGGTGGCGCCCAACGTGGGGCACGAACCCACGACCCTGAGATTAAGAGTCTCATGCTCTACCGACTGAGCTAGCTGGGCTGCTGGCACCAGTTCAAAAGGAAGGCCCACAACTGACCGTGGGCATCTTCATCGCGAGGCACAGAAAAACTCTATGACTTGCGCAAAGTTGAACAAGCATGTATGCGTCCTTATGTCCAAGGACGCCAGAAAGTCCCCCTGATGGAGCGCAGCTAAAAGCTATATAGGTAGCAGCCCCATGGTGGGTCATACCTATGACCTTCTGCACCGAAGTGCAAGTGGCTACCCCACTGAACGAATGGATTCCGAGCGGACCTACCCATCATTCACAAAGACCTTTAGGTCCTTGAAGCCCAAAATCGGATGGATCATGCCCATCCTTGGGACCGAGATAGAGTCCCTCAAACCACTAGTCCTGCGGAAAAGATAAAATCACACCGCAGCTTAGCAAGTCCCATACTGCTCAAAGGCAGACCGAGCCGGGAGAGGGAGACACGAGGGAAGAAAACTGTTCGGTGGATCGGAAGGGACCCTATCTAGTACCCCGAAGATACCACCTCACAGACCCACTGTCGGAGGGCAGGGAGGTTCACCGAGCTGTTAACAGCAAAGGCGACCCCCCACTTCAGAGACGGGCAGGGGAAGCTACATACATTGGCGGGTTCGGGTGCCGGCGCAATTGGCTTACGCACCCAGGGACGGATCAGCCCCCCAGCTGAGCCCTTGTCGGCCCAGGAGGTTCGCCCGCGGCCCCTGACTGACGGAAAAAGACCGCTTTGGAAAAAGAAGGACCCGGCCCACGGCGGGGCCCCTTCCCCCTGGAAGCCTGAGGGAGGAGAGCGCTCTTCCCTCCAGTGACATCCTTGATAATGTCAACCAGCAAGGACCCAAAGGTCTCCCACCCAAAAAGGGTAAATCAGTCAGGGCGTATGTTAGAGGCCTGGCCAGCAGACCAGCATTCCAACCAGAGAAGGCGCCATCTCAGAAACCAAAGCCCTGGATATCAAGGGCGCGGCATCCAGTGAAACATCACAGACATATACAGGGCCCTGGACCTGCAGGTCCGTTAGCCTAACAACTTCGGGAGAGAGTAAAGTACTCATTGCATTGGCCGGGAATCGAACCCGGGCCTCCCGCGTGGCAGGCGAGAATTCTACCACTGAACCACCAATTCATTTATCCACTGTATGGTTCAAAATGCTCACTCAGTGAGCGACTGGGATCCAGAGTAGTGGCCACAATAGGCCGCAAGACAGACCCCAGCATGATAGACATGGAACGGGTCAGAACTTCGGATCTTCTCAGTCAAATTCATACAAGCGGGGGTGTCCCGCAATAGGGGGGGGTGGTCACCTATACATGACGCCCGGAGGGTCCACCACCGGAGGAGAAGCCCACTCTCTTAAAAGGCTCCCCTCAAGGGGCACCGAGCCGCCAGGCGGTGAGGGACTACAAAAGCCCTCAGTGGCTTTTCTCATTCCGCGTTTTTTTAAAAAATAGCAAGAAAGGGCACAGAAGGAAAACCTACACAGAGCGGTCTGATTTGTGTGATCCCAAAAAAGACCGAGCCCTCAGCGGAAACCCAGCTGCACTATCCAGCTACAGGGAGTCCCGTACAGCAGTGAGAAGCGCACCTCTAAGTGCCTTATCCTGCACCCCCAGGTATCTGGTCCATGGCTCCATCTGTGACAGAGCATTCCCCAGGAGATAAGAGGGGGGGGGGGAGGGCACTCCTTTGACCCCTGCCCGTCCACAGTCCCCCACCCTGACACCAAGGTGTCCAGGACAAACAGTAAAAAAAAAAAAAAAAACATCTGTGGGATCCCAGGTGGGGAAGGACCAGATACTGACTCCAATAGAGCAACCCATACACATAGTGTGTATGTATAAATTGCCATTGATTTACAGAAGCTCCAATGCCCTATGCAGGGCAACTCACCCTTCGCTGCGCTGGTCGGGGGTATCCCAGGGGACTCACCGAGGAGGAGGCTGCCCAGCGAGCCATCCGCCCACAGCACACGGCGTGTGGGGAGGAAAAAATACTGTGAGGAGACTGCGGCATCCGAGGGACCTGTGTGAACCGTAGGATTCAGCACTAGGGGTCAGCCAAGATGGCCGCCGAACGTCCTCGGAGCGCGGCTACGGCAAAATGGCCGCCAATGGGGATTTTCAATGCAATTGAAAACCACCCCAAAAATGGCGCCAGAGCCGGCCGAATGGCGGCAAAACGCAGCATTTAAACAGCAAAAGCCTCTAAGGCTTTTAAAAGTGTAAAAAAATTAAAAAATACACACAGAAACCTCACAGAAAAACTCAGGCCAGACACAGTCCCCTCAGGGAGCCCCCCCCCCCCCCCGACAGCGGCAAATGTTTGCAATGCAGCAGAGGGAAAGGAGCAGGGGAGGGAGGAGAAAAGGCCCCCCAAACCCCGGGAATGCCCAGCCGTACCAACCCACCTAAGCGGGAGGGACTGTACTTACCTCAGAGCGAGCATTCGCTGACGCATTCCTGACAGAACTACAACCGCAATGGAGGTAGCTGTCGGCCCGGTCCACTGTGAGGGAGACAACACCACAGCCCAGTCATATGTGGACCTCGGAGCAAAGCTCACCGGCCACCTCAGGAGTCATGAGGTATGGCGTGGCAGACCAAGCCTCTTTGCAAAGGTGTGTCCACGCATGCTGGTCGGACTGAGAAGACTACAAGGATCTATATTATCCAGCCTGTCTCTCAGCCGACAGTTGAAAGAAGATTCTTTAAGAAAAAATTAAAAGAAAAGAAAATAAAATAAAATTTCTCCTCAGGGCGCTGGGCCCAAAGGGAGCCATACGTCCATCTCCTTTGCTAGGCAGAACGAAACTGAGGCTGCAAGCTGCAGTGAGGAGGGTTATGTCTGGAGGGACCGCCCCCTGGGCGGGGCTGTTCAACTCTGTTAATGTAACATGTATTTAACCATTTAACATGTTTCTGCCTAGTCCTCTCCTGTAAACAGGGAACATAACCCACTTGTCAAGACTTAAGGAGCTGTGTCCGTCCATGGACGATAAGAGAAAAAGTGGTATTGGGAAAACCCTAGTTCTATCCCTCCTGCACTCCATTCAAAGGTAGAAAACTTTAAATCTGACCTTCCCTTCAGACTTGCAAAGTTGTATCGGCTCCTCTCCTGGACTGAAATGACTTACTCTGATTTCACGGCACACTGTGAGCTTCTCACAATGTGCATCACAAGCTGTAGCATGAAGTCAGGCCGAGCCCACCAGGGACAGCAAAATATAAGGGGGTAGATTCACGTAGCATTTACGGCGGCGTATCTCCAGATACGCCGCCCTAATTTGAAATCTGCGCCGGCGTATTGTTACGCCGATTCACAAAGGCAGATACGCTAAAAAAATAGGCTTCCTCCGCCGACGTTACTTGAATGCGGCGGCGTAGAATTGTGTGCAATATTACGTTGGCCGCTAGGGGCGCTTCCGTTGTTTTCGGTGTAGAATATGCAAATTACCTAGATACGCCGATTCACAAACGTACGTGCGCCCGGCGGTAGTTTTTTACGTCGTTTGCGTAAGGCTTTTTCGGTGTAAGGTTGCTCCTGCTATTAGGAGGCGCAGCCAACGTTAAGTATGGACGTCGTTCCCGCTTCGAAAATTTGAATTTTTTATGTCGTTTGCGAATAGGGCTGGATGTAATTTACGTTCACGTCGAAACCAATACGTCGTTGCGCCGTACTTGGGAGCAATGCACACTGGGATATGTACACGGACGGCGTCAGGTCATCATACATTTACATAAAACACGCCCCCCCCCTTCCACATTTGAATTACGCGCGCTTACGCCGTCCCCATTTACGCTACGCCGCCGCAACTTACGGAGCAAGTGCTTTGTGAATATTGCACTTGCTCCTGTAAGTTACGGCGGCGTAGCGTAAATACGATACGCTGCGCCGCCGTAAGAAGAAGTGCAGGTACGTGAATCTACCCCAAGGAGAATAAACTTCAGCTTTACACCCTCTGACCCCAACAGTAATCCGATGTAACCCGTCCACTGAGGCGGACACACTCCATCCTTTCACTGCAAGTCTATGAGTCGGGGCTGGCTGAGGAAGAGACACTCTACAACACGGGTCTCAAACTGGTGGCCCTCCAGCTGCTGTGGAACTACAAGTCCCATCACGCCTTTGCCTGTGGGAGTCACGCTTGTATTTGTCAGCCTTGCGATGCCTCATGAGACTTGTTAGCAACAGCTGGAGGGCCACCAGTATGAGCCCCCTGCTCTACAAGGTTGAGATGGCGGCAGTGAAATACTGTTTGTAAAAAAGAAGAAACTCCACATCTGCCAGAAATATAGAACACAAGTAAATTGTGAGTCACATGAAAACAACTCACTGACTCCATCATTCCCTTCACTGACCTATAGAGGGCTAAACTCCCACCCTGCGCAAAGGTCAGGGGTCACCATCTCAAGGACAGTGTCAGAGATTCTCCAGCATGCTGGCACTATTCATTCAGCGGAGTGTACCCACCTTCTCCTGCGGGGTGTCGGGAGATCTCTTCTGTGTGCTCACCAGACTCTCCGTCAGAGTCTGCGCCTCCAGGTTATCGTTCCACTCCCCCGTATCAAACATGGCGACGTCCTGCACAGGGAGAGAAGAGGACATGGATGATGGTGTATATAATCATAATACAGGTGTGACATACAGAGCCAGGTATATACCATATACAGGATCTACAGAGCCAGGTATATACCATATACAGGATCTACAAAGCCAGGTATACACCATATACAGGATCTACAGAGCCAGGTATATACACCATATACAGCATCTACAGAGCCAGGTATATACCATATACAGGATCTACAAAGCCAGGTATACACCATATACAGGATCTACAGAGCCAGGTATACACCATATACAGCATCTACAGAGCCAGGTATACAGCATCTACAGAGCCAGGTATATACCATATACAGAGCCAGGTATATACCGTTTACAGGATATACAGAGCCAGGTATATACCATATACAGAGCCAGGTATATACCGTTTACAGGATATACAGAGCCAGGTATATACCATATACAGGATATACAGAGCCAGGTATATACCATATACAGGATATACAGAGCCAGGTATATACCATATACAGGATATACAGAGCCAGGTATATACCATATACAGGATATACAGAGCCAGGTATATACCATATACAGGATATACAGAGCCAGGTATATACCATATACAGGATATACAGAGCCAGGTATATACCATATACAGAGCCAGGTATATACCATATACAGGATATACAGAGCCAGGTATACAGGATATACAGAGCCAGGTATATACCATATACAGAGCCAGGTATATACCATATACAGAGCCAGGTATATACCGTATACAGGATATACAGAGTCAGGTATATACAGGATCTACAGAGCCAGGTATATACAGGACCTACAGAGCCAGGTATATACCATATACAGGATCTACAGAGCCAGGTATATACACCATATACAGAGCCAGGTATATACACCATATACAGGATATACAGAGCCAGGTATATACCATATACAGGATCTACAGAGCCAGGTATATACACCATATACAGGATCTACAGAGCCAGGTATATACTATCTTCCATATACAGGACTGGGTACCTTGATCATCACACTGCTACATTGTATAATTCCTTCTTTATAGGATCCCGATCATCACACTGATACATTGTATAATTCCTTCTTTATAGGATCCCGATCATCACACAGATACATTGGGGCTTATTTACGAAAGGCAAATCCACTTTGCATTACAAGTGTACTTAAAAGTGCAGTTGCTGTAAATCTGAGGGGAAGCTCTGAAATGAGGGGGAAGCTCTGCTGATTTTATCATCCAATCAAGGGCAAGCTAAAATGCTGTTTTTCATTTACCTTGCATGTCCCCCTCGGATCTACAGCGACTGCACTTCCAAGTGCACTTGTAGTGCAAAGTGGAGTTGCCTTTTTTCGTAAATAATGTATAATTTCCTTCCTATTAGAGCTGCACGATTTTGGCTAAAATGAGAATTACGATATTTTTGCTTAGAAGGAAGATCACGATTCTTGCGGCGTAACATCATTTTTCACATTAAAACAAAACAAAAAATTGGGCTAATTTTACGGATTCGTTTATTTTTATTCATTGAAGTGAATTTTTTCCCAAAAAATTGCATTTGAGAGACCGCTACGCAAATACAGTGTGACATAAAATATTGCAGCAATCGCCATTTTATTCCCTAGGGTCTCTGCTTAAATATATATAATGTTTGGGGGTTCCAAGTAATTTTCTAGCAAAAAATAGATTTTAACTTAACAAAAGATTTGGACTTTATATGGTTAACAGCTTAAGGACCTGCTCATGTATATATACGTCCTGTTTTTAGAGATAAATATCTCGGTAACGGCAGCAGCTGCTGCCACAACCGAGGTATCCATCTTTAGCATGAGCGGTCCTTAAAACGATAACAGCGGTGTCTTCGCGGCGGATTTGTCGCTTACCGGTAGCAGCGGAGGCGATTGGGTCCTTTCAGCTGCTGTGTGGGGATGCGAGTGAGGGCAAGATGGCTCCCACCCGTCCCCATAGCCTAGCAGGGCGGAAGTGACGTCAAAAAGTCAGTCCCGCCCAGCGTCTTAAAGGCACATTTTTTAAAATGACAACATTTCCATTTTATTTTGCGTTCAAGTCTAAATATGAGATGCGACGTCTTTTTGACCCCCAGATCTCATATTAAGAGGACCTGTCATACTTTTTTCTATTACAAGGGATGTTTACATTCCTTGTAATAGGAATAAAAGTGTTCAAAAAAATTTTTTTTCAGTGTAAAAAATAATAAAATAAATAAGAAAACAAAAAAAAAACATTTTTTAAAAGCGCCCCGTCCCGACGAGCTCGCGCGCAGAAGCGAACGCATACGTGAGTAGCGCCCGCATATGAAAACGGTGTTCAAACCACACAAGTATCACCGCGATCGTTAGAGCGAGAGCAATAATTCTAGCCCTAGACCTCCTCTGTAGCTCAAAAGATGCAACCTGTAGAATTTTTTAAACGTTGCCTATCGAGATTTTTAAGGGTAAAAGTTTGACACCACACCACGAGCGGGCGCAATTTTTAAGCGTGACATGTTGGGTATCATTTTACTCGGCGTAACATTATCTTTCACAATATATAAAAAAAATTGGGCCAAATTTATTGTTGTCTTATTTTTTAATTCAAAAAAGTGATTTTTTTCCAAAAAAAGTGCGCTTGTAAGACCGCTGCGCAAATACGGTGTGACAAAAAGTATTGCAATGACCGCCATTTTATTCTCTAGGGTGTTAGAAAAAAAAATAATGTTTGGGGGGTTTCTAGCAAAAAAAACTGTTTTAGTCTTGTAAACACCAAATCTGAAAAACACCTAAGGTCCTCAAGTGGTTAAACTTCCTGCATTTACACACAGAAGTCTTATCTAAGAAGGAAGTTAGTTACAATGTTTCATGTTGTTACAAACTTGGCAGACTGCCAGGATTTTTTCTTTACACACAGAAGTTTATCCCTTTGATCCAAGAAGGAAGCGTTAGTTACAATGTTTCCTGTTAAAGCGGAGTTCCACCCGAAAGTGGAACTTCGACCTAAACCACTCCTAACCCCCTTACATGCTACATTTGCCATGTAATTTGGTTTGGGGGGGACTTCAGGAGGAGTGGGGCTTCCTGTCCCACTTCCTCCTTCCGCCCAGGCAACGCTTAGGCGATACTTCATATCGCCTACGGCGGCCCCTCCCTGTAGGCGATCGCCTGGGACACATGACTGGTCCCAGGCGATCGCCTGACCACTCATAGAGCGCAACGCCGCTCACGAATGCGCAGTGAGTGCCCGGCGATAAAGCCAAAGGTTTGACGGCCAGGTGCCCACACTAGGAATGGAGACGCCGGCCGGAGAGGGAGGGGGGGGGGGGGGAGCGGAGCTCTGAGTGGCGCGTCGCTGGACCGTGGAGCAGGTGAGTGTCTGTTTATTAAAAGCCAGCAGCTACACTTTTTGTAGCTGCTGACTTTTAATAAACATAAAAAAAGCCTGGAACTCCGCTTTAAGAACTTGGCAGACTGCCCAGATATTTTCTTTTGACAGCCGATAAGTCTCTCCACTTGTTATATGAAAGAATCTGCAAACTCTGCATTGGAGATCGTCAGGGGGGTTGAATCGAGATCACAATTTTTTTTTTTAACGAGTAATTGTGGAGCTCTACTTCCTATAGTATCAACAAGGTCTATGATGAAAGGTCCGCCATCCCTACTGTGAAACACGGAGGTGGATCGCTGATGTTTTGGGGATGTGTGAGCTACAAAGACACAGAAAATTTGGTCAAAACTGGCAAGATGAATGCAGAATGTTATCAAAAACTACTGGAGGAACATTTCATTCATCAGCCAGGAAGCTGTGCATGGGACGTACTTGGACATTCCAACATGACAATGATCCAAAACACAAGGCCAAGTCCTCCTGTCATTGGCTACAGCAGAATAAAGTGAAGGTTCTGGAGTGGCCATCTGTCTCCTGACCTCAATATCATTGAGCCCCTCTGGGGAGATCTCAAACGTGCCGTTCATACAAGACAGCCCAAGAATTTACAGGAACTGGAGATGGTTGGGGGGGGGGGGGGTCAGGGGGGGTGGGGAACAGATGGGGGGGGGGGGTCAGGGGGAACAGAGTCAATGGATGTTAGAGGTGGGGAACAGATGGTTGGGGGGGGGGGTCAGGGGATGTTGGAGGTGGGGAACAGATGGTGGGGGGGGGGGGGTCAGGGGATGTTGGAGGTGGGGAACAGATGGTGGGGGGGGGGGGGGTCAGGGGATGTTGGAGGTGGGGAACAGATGGTGGGGGGGGGGTCAGGGGATGTTGGAGGTGGGGAACAGATGGTGGGGGGGGGGTCAGGGGATGTTGGAGGTGGGGAACAGATGGTGGGGGGGGGGTCAGGGGATGTTGGAGGTGGGGAACAGATGGTGGGGGGGGGGGTCAGGGGATGTTGGAGGTGGGGAACAGATGGTGGGGGGGGGGGTCAGAGGATGTTGGAGGTGGGGAACAGATGGTGGGGGGGGGGGGGGTCAGGCGATGTTGGAGGTGGGGAACAGATGGTGGGGGGGGGGGGGTCAGGGGATGTTGGAGGTGGGGAACAGATGGTGGGGGGGGGGGGGGCAGGGGATGTTGGAGGTGGGGAAACAGATGGTGGTGGGGGGGGGTCAGGGGATGTTGGAGGTGGGGAACAGATGGTGGGGGGGGTCAGGGGATGTTGGAGGTGGGGAACAGATGGTGGGGGGGGGGGTCAGGGGATGTTGGAGGTGGGGAACAGATGGTGGGGGGGGGGGTCAGGGGATGTTGGAGGTGGGGAACAGATGGTGGGGGGGGGGGTCAGGGGATGTTGGAGGTGGGGAACAGATGGTGGGGGGGGTCAGGGGATGTTGGAGGTGGGGAACAGATGGTGGGGGGGGTCAGATGGTGGGGGGGGGGGTCAGGGGATGTTGGAGGTGGGGAACAGATGGTGGGGGGTCAGGGGAACAGATTGGGGGGGGGTCAATGGATGTTAGAGGTGGGGAACAGATTGGGGGGGTCAATGGATGTCAGAGGTGGGGAACAGATGGTGGGGGGGGGTCAGGGGATGTTGGAGGTGGGGAACAGATGGTGGGGGGGGGGTCAGGGGATGTTGGAGGTGGGGAACAGATGGTGGGGGGTCAGGGGAACAGATTGGGGGGGGGGGGTCAATGGATGCTAGAGGTGGGGAACAGATGGTGGGGGGGGTCAAGGGATGTTGGAGGTGGGGAACAGATGGGGGGGGGGTCAAGGGATGTTGGAGGTGGGGAACAGATGGTGGGGGGGGTCAGAGTTGGGAAACAGATTGGGGGGTCAGGGGATGTTGGAGTAGAACAGGTGGTGGGGGGTCAGGGGGTGTCGGAGTTGGGGGGTCAGGGGATGTTGGAGGTGGGGAACAGATAGTGGGGGGTCAGGGGAACAGATGGTGGTGGGGGGGGGGGGGGGTCAGGGGATGTTGGAGGTGGGGAACAGATGGTGGGGGGTCAGGGGAACAGATTGGAGGGGGGGGGTCAGGGGATGTTGGAGGTGGGGAACAGATGGTGGGGGGGGGGGGTCAGGGGATGTTGGAGGTGGGGAACAGATGGTGGGGGGTCAGGGGATGTTGGAGGTGGGGAACAGATGGTGGGGGGTCAGGGGAACAGATTGGGGGGGGGGGGGTCAATGGATGCTAGAGGTGGGGAACAGATTGGAGGGGGGGTCAAGGGATGTTGGAGGTGGGGAACAGATGGGGGGGGGGGTCAAGGGATGTTGGAGGTGGGGAACAGATGGTGGGGGGGTCAGAGTTGGGAAACAGATTGGGGGGTCAGGGGATGTTGGAGTAGAACAGGTGGTGGGGGGTCAGGGGGTGTCGGAGTTGGGGGGTCAGGGGATGTTGGAGGTGGGGAACAGATAGTGGGGGGTCAGGGGAACAGATGGTGGAAATAGTGAGTGTTGGGGGGGGGGGGGAACTGATGGAAGGTCCTGGGATTAGGATGCAGAGAGGTCACTCAGCTGCGGGCTGATCCGGGATTCGGTATAGAGAGAACGGAGGTGTCCGGTAATGTGGGGGAGGGAAGCGCAGCGCCTGTTGGTTGGGGGGAGAGAATCGGTCATCCATTATACGAGGTGGGGGGGGGGATGACCGGAGTGTCCGGTGACCGGGGGGGGGGGGAGATGACCGGAGTGTCCGGTGACCGGGGGGGGGGGAGGGGGGCTCAGGTTCGGATCCGATCATTAGAAGGAAACAGATCTATACTTACTTATGAGTTCAGGTTCTGTTCCACGTGCTATTACCATAGAGAGATATGCGAGAGACAGAGCAGCTATGGATGAGCTGTGCTCCCTCTACCGGCGGAGGACTGTCACTGCACAATTACAATCTCCATAACAGAACTGCACCAGCGGCTTTGTGTGTGAGGATCGCCCTCTACCGGCGGATTACTGTCGCTGCGCCACTCCAATCTCCATAACAGAAGAATTATACGTAGCTGGGAAGAGAACTGGAGCTTCCCATCCCCCAGTATTGATATAAAGCAAACTTGTATCATCAGATATATAGATATGTGTGTGTATTTATGTATAATGTCGCTGTTTCCTATAATCTCAAGTACCTGTTATGGAAAATGATTTGGGAAAATAAATATTTGCTTGCCTGTCATGCGAATCGTCTGGCTTAAGCACAATCAATGAAAAACATTCGACCAGCACTTGAAATAGACTAATAACATTCGTTTTTTAATGCCCCATTCACACAGAGCGAATGTACATACACTGTGTTCTCTGTCCCCTATAGAACCTTTTTAGTTCATGAGAAGTATTTGAATCTCTCAGGATGATGATTTCCAGATGGCCCAACAATTCCAGAAACCCCCTCCCCCTTCCCTGGCCAGTCCCAGGGAACTTTCTAATGATCTCTATCATCTACCTGAATCCCCCCCAGACAGTCCCTGTTCTTTCTAATCTTAATTATGCACCTGAATCCCCCCAGCCAGTCCATGTTCTTTCTAATCTTAATTATGCACCTGAATCCCCTATGAAAGGTCCCCATTCTTGATTATGTACCTGAATCCCTCATGAAAGGTCCTAGGTCTGGATTATCTACCTGAATCCCCTATGGAAAGTCCCAGTTCTTGATTATGTACCTGAATCTGCCATGGAAGGTCCCAGTTCTTGATTATCTGTCTGAATTTCCTATGAAAAGTCCCTGTTCTTGATTACATACCTGAATCCTTCATGGAAGGTCCCAATTTTTGATTATCAACTTGAATCCCCTATGGAAGTTCCCAGTTCTGAATTATCTACCCGAATCCCCATAGTTCTTTACTATTTACCTTAATCCCCCACAGAAGTTCCCAGTTCTTGATTATGTACCTGAATCCTCCATGAAAGGTCCTAGGTCTGGATTATCTACCTGAATCCCCCATGGAAAGTCCCAGTTCTTGATTATGTACCAGAATCCCCTGTGAAACATCCCAGTTCTTCATTATCAACCGGAATCCCCCATAGAAGTTCCCAGTTCTTGATTATGTACCCGAATCCCCCATGGAAGGTCCCCATTCTTGATTATGTACCTGAATCCCCCATGGAAGGTCCCCATTCTTGATTATGTACCTGAATCCCCCATGGAAGGTCCCCATTCTTGATTATGTACCTGAATTCCTCAGGGAAGGTCCCCATTCTTGATTACGTACCTGAATCCTTCATGAAAGGTCCCAATTTTTGATTATCAAGTTGAATCCCCTATGGAAGGTCCCCATTCTTGATTATGTACCTGAATCCCCCACAGAAGTTCCCAGTTCTTGATTATCTACCTGAATCTCCCATGGAAGGTCCCAGTTCTTGATTATCTGCCTGAATTCCCTATGAAAAGTCCCTGTTCTTGATAATGTACCTGAATCCTCCACGGAAGGTCCAAGTTCTTGATTATGTACCTGAATCCCCCATGGGAGGTCCAAGTTCTTGATTATGTACCTGAATCCCCCATGGGAGGTCCAAGTTCTTGATTATGTACCTGAATCCCCCATTGAAGTTCACCAGTCTTGACTATGTACCTGAATCCTCCATGGAATGTCCCAGTTGTTGTTGAGCTTCCTGAATCCCCTATGGAAGTTCTCAGTTCTTGATTATCTACCTGAATCCCCCATGGGAGGTCCAAGTTCTTGATTATCTACCTGAATCCCCCAAGGAAGGTCCAAGTTCTTGATTATGTACCTGAATCCCCTGTGGATTGTCCCAGTTCTTTATTATCTACCTAAATCCCCCATGGGAGGTCCCAATTCTTGATTATTTACTTGAATCTGCCATGGGAGGTCCCAGTTCTTGATCATGTACCTGAATCCCCCACATAAGTTCTCAGTTCTTTTTTTAAATTCTTAGGCCCAGATCCACGTACCTCGGCACATCTGTAAGTCCAGCGTAGCGTAACTCAGATACACTACGCCGCCGTAACTTACAGCGTATTTTCCGTATCCACAAAGAATTTGCGCCGTAAGTTACGGCGGCGTAATGTAACTGTGTCGGCGTAAGGGTGCGCAATTCAAATGGATAAGATGGGGGCGTGTTTTATGGTAATTCCTATTGACCCCACGTAATTGACGTTTTTTTTGAACGGCGCATGCGCCGTCCATGGGGGTATCCCAGTGCGCATGCTCGAAATTAACCCGCAACAAGCCAATGCTTTCGACGTGAACGTAATTCTACGCAAAGCCCTATTCGCAAATGTTTTACGCAAACAACGGAAAATTCTACGCTGGCCCGACGTCCATACTTAACATTGCGTACGCCTCATAAAGCAGGGGTAACGTTACGCCGAAAAAAGCCTTACGACGTAAGAAAATGCATGGCATAGGAGAATAGCTGCTGTTTAACCACTTCCTTACTGGGCACTTAAACCCCCTTCCTGCCCAGAGGACTTTTTGCGATTCGGCACTGCGTCGCTTTAACTGACAATTGCGCGCTCGTGCGACGTGGCTTCCAAACAAAATTGACGTCCTTTTTTCCCCACAAATAGAGCTTTCTTCTGGTGGTATTTGATCACCTCTGCGTTTTTTATTTTTTGCGCTATTTTTTTTACTAGTAATGACGGCGATCTGCAATTTTTATTGCGACTGCGACATTATGGCGGACACATCGGACACTTTTGACACATTTTTGGCACCATTCACATTTATACTGCAATCAGTGCTATAAATATGCACTAATTACTGTATAAATGTGACTGGCAGGGAAGGGGTTAACACTAGGGGGTGAGGAAGGGGTTAAATGTGTAGCCTATTGAGTGTTCTAACTGTGGGGGGAGGGGGGTGACTGGGGGGGGTGACCGATCTGTGTCCCTATGTACAAGAGACACAGATCCGTCTCCTCTCTCCCCTGACAGCACCGCTCTCTGTGAGAGCCGGCAATAAGAAATGATCTCATATGTAAACATATCAGATCATCTCTCATTGGCCGCACAGATCGCCTAGCAAATGGCCACTCCGATTGGCTGTTCACGGCGATCTGTGATTGGCTGTGTCCAAGGGACACGGCCAGCACAGGAGTTCCCCGCTGCGCGCTCGGGAGCGCGCGCGGGGAACGCGGAAAGGGGCGGACGTCAATTGACGGCGCCTCAGAGATGTAGAACCACCCTGCGGCCGTCAATAGTCGTACGGCCGTCGGGAAGTGGTTAAGGGGTGGATTCCTGGCATATCCAATAATGAGACTTCCAAATACTGTACCAATACCAGCTCCAGAACCAGCGGCACCTACAGTGGCAGCTCCAGCGCCAATGAATTTAGCAGCAGTATCAATGTCTCGGCACACTGCACTGGTCTGAACCCCTCGTGATGGAACCAGTGCCACCTCCTGTGACTGCTCTGTCCTGAATACAGGGCGGCTCAGCAGGCTACCAGGAAGTGGTCGGGAAAGAAGACAACAGACAAGCACCATTCCTCACCAAAATTGGGTCGGACATAAGTTTGGCGCAGGCGTACATTTTGCTGGTTAAGGTGGACAGACAGGGGATACAAAAATGCCACACAGGTGATACTTGGCGGGGAGAGCCTCAGTTCTTGATTATGTACCTGAATCCTCCATGGAAGGTCCCAATTTTTGATTATCTACCTGAATCCCCCATAGAAGGTCCCAGTTCTTGATAATCTACCTGAATCCCCTGTGGATGGTCCAAGTTATTGATGATCTGCCTTAACTCCCTATAAAAAGTCCCTGTTCTTGATTATGTACTTAAATCTGCCATGGAAGGTCCCCATTTTTGATTATCTATCTGAATCACTCATTGAAGGTCCCAGTTCTTGATTATGTACCTGAATCCCCCACAGAAGTTCTCACTTCTTAATTATGTACCTGAATCCCCCATAGAAGGTCCCAGTTCTTGATTATGTACCTGACTCCTCCATGGAAAGTCAGTGTTCTTGATTATATACCTGAAATCCCAGTGGAAGGTCCCAGTTATTGATTATGTACCTGAATCTCCATTGGAGGTCTCAGTTCTTGATGATCTGCCTGAATCCCCAATGGAAGGTCCAAGTTGTTGTTGAACTTCCTGAATCCCCCAGGGAAGGTCCCAGTTTGTGATTATCTACCTGTAGCGCCCCCTTACTTTTAGTACGGGCGCTACGCTAAAGTTAGTGGGGAATGGGAGAGTTATTTTGCTCCCATTTATAAATTGTTGAAATTGTGGGCTGCTGTCATTCCTGAACTGTCCTGTAGGTCAGTCTGCGCTCCAGGGGTGTTGTTTCCGCCCCTGGGCGACAGGTGGCGCTAGAGGGGTTCTGGCAGATGCCACTTTTCCCCAGCAGCCAATTAGAGGAGTTTTCCCTCGCTGGGCATGCTGGGGGAGGGTATATCTGTGGCAGACGCCATTGTTCTTGGTCCTTCTTCCCGCGGGGTCCAGGTTCCAGGTCGCATTCTACGCGGAGTGTTGGCCATGTTGGGCCTGGAAATAAAGCATTTGAAAACCATTCTTCATTGACTGGACATTCGCTCACTACTCTACTCATCAGCTACACCCCTAGACAACACTGAGGTAACTTAACACTCCGATCCCAACAACAAATCAGCGGCTCCTTCAGGGGTAGCGCTACATACCTAAATCCTCCATGGAAGGTCCCAGTTCTTAATTATGTACCTGAATTCCACATGGAAGATCCCAGTTCTTAATTATGTACCTGAATTCCACATGGAAGATCCCAGTTCTTAATTATCTACCTGAATTCCACATGGAAGGTCCCAGTTCTTGATTATATACCTGAATCATTGAGCATTGGGATAGGCTGGGGGATTCAGGTAGATAATTGAGAAGAACAGGGTACATGTTCAAAAAGGGGGACCTTCCATGGGGGATTCCGGAATATAATCAAGAACTGGGACCTTCCATGTGGAATTCAGGTACATAATTAATTATGTACCTGAATTCCACATGGAAGGTCCCAGTTCTTGATTATATACCTGAATCCTCCATGGAGGTCCCAGTTCTTAATTATGTACCTGAATTCCACATGGAAGGTCCCAGTTCTTGATTATATACCTAAATCCTCCATGGAAGGTCCCAGTTCTTAATTATGTACCTGAATTCCACATGGAAGGTCTCAGTTCTTAATTATGTACCTGAATTCCACATGGAAGATCCCAGTTCTTAATTATGTACCTGAATTCCACATGGAAGGTCCCTGTTCTTAACTATGTACCTGAATTCCATATGGAAGGTCCCAGTTCTTAATTATGTACCTGAATTCCACATGGAAGATCCCAGTTCTTAATTATCTACCTGAATTCCACATGGAAGGTCCCAGTTCTTAATTATGTACCTGAATTCCACATGGAAGGTCCCAGTTCTTAATTATGTACCTGAATTCCACATGGAAGGTCCCAGTTCTTAATTATGTAACTGAATTCCACATGGAAGGTCCCAGTTCTTAATTATGTACCTGAATTCCACATGGAAGGTCCCAGTTCTTAATTATGTACCTGAATTCCACATGGAAGATCCCAGTTCTTAATTATGTACCTGAATTCCACATGGAAGGTCCCAGTTCTTGATTATATACCTAAATCCTCCATGGAAGGTCCCTGTTCTTAACTATGTACCTGAATTCCATATGGAAGGTCCCAGTTCTTAATTATGTACCTGAATTCCACATGGAAGATCCAAGTTCTTAATTATCTACCTGAATTCCACATGGAAGGTCCCAGTTCTTAATTATCTACCTGAATTCCACATGGAAGGTCCCAGTTCTTAATTATCTACCTGAATTCCACATGGAAGGTCCCAGTTCTTAATTATGTAACTGAATTCCACATGGAAGGTCCCAGTTCTTAATTATGTACCTGAATTCCACATGGAAGGTCCCAGTTCTTAATTATGTACCTGAATTCCACATGGAAGATCCCAGTTCTTAATTATGTACCTGAATTCCACATGGAAGGTCCCAGTTCTTGATTATATACCTAAATCCTCCATGGAAGGTCCCAGTTCTGAATTATCTACCTGAAATCCACATGGAAGGTCCCAGTTCTTAATTATCTACCTGAATTCCACATGGAAGGTCCCAGTTCTTAATTATATACCTGAATTCCACATGGAAGGTCCCAGTTCTTAATTATATACCTGAATCTACCATGGAAGGTCCCCCTTTCTGAACATGTACCCTGTTCTTCTCAATTATCTACCTGAATCCCCCAGCCTATCCCAATTAATTATGTACCTGAATTCCACATGGAAGGTCCCAGTTCTTAATTACGTACCTGAATTCCACATGGAAGGTCCCAGTTCTTAATTATGTACCTGAATTCCACATGGAAGGTCCCAGTTCTTGATTATATACCTGAATCCTCTATGGAGGTCCCAGTTCCTAATTATATACCTGAATTCCACATGGAAGGTCCCAGTTCTTGATTATATACCTAAATCCTCCATGGAAGGTCCCAGTTCTTGATTATATACCTAAATCCTCCATGGAAGGTCCCAGTTCTTGATTATATACCTAAATCCTCCATGGAAGGTCCCAGTTCTTGATTATCTACCTGAATTTCACATGGAAGGTCCCAGTTCTTAATTATGTACCTGAATTCCACATGGAAGGTCCCAGTTCTTAATTATATACCTGAATCCTCCATGGAGGTCCCAATTCTTGATTATATACCTAAATCCTTCATGGAAGGTCCCAGTTCTTAATTATCTACCTGAATTCCACATGGAAGGTCCCAGTTTTTGATTATATACCTAAATCCTCCATGGAAGGTCCCAGTTCTTAATTATGTACCTGAATTCCACATGGAAGGTCCCAGTTCTTGATTATATACCTAAATCCTCCATGGAAGGTCCCAGTTCTTGGTTATATACCTGAATCCTCCATGGAAGGTCCCAGTTCTTAATTATCTACCTGAATTCCACATGGAAGGTCCCAGTTCTTGATTATATACCTGAATCCCCCATGGAAGGTCCCCCTTTTTGAAGATGTACCCTGTTCTTCTCAATTATCTACCTGAATCCCCCAGCCTATCCCAATTAATTATCTACCTGAATTCCACATGGAAGGTCCCAGTTCTTGATTATATACCTAAATCCTCCACGGAAGGTCCCAGTTCCTAATTATGTACCTGAATTCCACATGGAAGGTCCCAGTTCTTGATTATATACCTGAATCCTTCATGGAAGATCCCAATTCTCAATTATCGACCTGAATTCCACATGGAAGGTCCCAGTTCTTGATTATATACCTAAATCCTTCATGGAAGGTCCCAGTTCTTAATTATGTGCCTGAATTCCACATGGAAGATCCCAGTTCTTGATTATATACCTAAATCCTACACGTAAGGTCCCAGTTCCTAATTATATACCTGAATTCCACATGGAAGGTCCCAGTTCTTGATTATATACCTAAATCCTCCATGGAGGTCCCAGTTCTTGATTATATACCTGAATCCTCCATGGAAGGTCCCAGTTCTTGATTATATACCTGAATTCCACATGGAAGGTCCCAGTTCTTAATTATGTGCCTGAATTCCACATGGAAGGTCCCAGTTCTTGATTATATACCTGAATCCTCCATGGAAGGTCCCCCTTTTTGAACATGTACCCTGTTCTTCTCAATTATCAACCTGAATCCCCCAGCCTATCCCAATGCTCTATCATTCACCCCCCCCCCCCTTCCAGTGGCCATTGCCTGTCATCAGCCTAAGTGTCCCCTGGCTGGTCCCCATTGTCTATTACAGACCCTGTTCCTTGTCACTTACCTCTCCCAACACTCCCTTTCCCTCATCTTTCACCCCCATAGCCGGTCCCCTTTCTCCGTGATCTGCCCCAATCCCATCCATGTCTTTATATTACAACATCCACTGTCAGGGCCGCCATCAGGGGGGTACAGGCAGTACACCTGTAAGGGGTCCGGAGGTTCCCAGATGGCAACCCCCCATTTTTTTATTTATTTTTTATTAAAAGGGACAATTTTGTTTTTTAGAGGTCCGGTGGTCCCCAGGGCCCCAGATGGCAACCACCACTTTATTTATTTATTTTTAAAAAAATATATATATTTTTTTTTTAATATATTTTTATGTTATTTTTCATTAACCACTTCCGGACCGCCGCATGTACATACTTCGGCAGAATGGCACGGACAGGCACATGTACGTACCTGTACGCGCTCTGCTTGACGTGGGTCGGGGGTCCGATCGGGACCCCCCCGGTACATGGAGCGGTTCCCGTGGCTTCAGGAGCGATCCGGGACGAGGGCACGGCTATTCGTTTCTAGCCGCCCCCTCGCGATCGCTCCCCGGAGCTGAAGAACAGGGAGAGCCGTATGTAAACACGGCTTCCCCATGCTTCACTGTGGCGGCTGCATCGATCGAGTGATCCCTTTTATAGGGAGACTCGATCGATGATGTCAGTCCTACAGCCACACCCCCCTACAGTTGTAAACACACACTAGGTCATGGGTGCTCAACCTGTGGCTCTCCAGCTGTTTCAGAACTACAATTCCCATGAGGCATTGCAAGCTACTGACTGTTACAAGCATGACTCCCAAAGGCAAAGGCATGATGGGACTTGAAGTTCTGCAACAGCTGGAGAGCCACAGGTTGAGCACCCATGCACTAGGTGAACCCTAAATGTTACAGCGCCCCCTGTGGTTAACTCCCAAACTGCAACTGTCATTTTCACAATAAACAATGCAATTTAAATGCATTTTTTGCTGTGAAAATGACAATGGTCCCAAAAATGTGTCAAAATTGTCCGAAGTGTCTGCCATAATGTCGCAGTCACGAAAAAAATCGCTGATCGCCGCCATTAGTTGTAAAAAAAAAAAATAATAATAAAACTATCCCCAATTTTGTAAACGCTATAAATTTTGCCCAAACCAATCGATAAACGCTTATTGCGATTTTTTTTACCAAAAATAGATAGAAGAATACGTATCGGCCTAAACTGAGGGAAAAAAAAATTATATATGTTTTTGGGGGATATTTATTATAGCAAAAAGTAAAAAATATTGATTTTTTTTCAAAATTGTCGCTCTATTTTTGTTTATAGCGCAAAATATAAAAACCGCAGAGGTGATCAAAGACCACCAAAAGAAAGCTCTATTTGTGGGGAAAAAAGGACGCCAATTTTGTTTGGGAGCCACGTCGCACGACCGCGCAATTGTCTGTTAAAGCGACGCAGTGCCGAATTGTAAAAACCCCTTGGGTCATTTAGCAGCATATTGGTCCGGTCCTTAAGTGGTTAAAGGGCCAATTTTTTTTTTAAGGGGTCCGGAGATTTCCAGGGCCCCGGATGACAACCCCCTTTTTTTTTATAAAAACAATCTTTTTTTTATATATTTTTTTATTTCTTTTATTTTTATATATATATATATATATATATATATATATATATATATATATTTTTTTTTTTTTATTAAAGGGCCCAGAGGTTTCTTTTTTTATTTAAAGATTGCAACCCCCCTTTTAAAAAAAAAAAATATATATATATCACCAGCCCATTTCAGCCATCTTGGTACTTCCCAGGCTCCCCCCCTCCAGGCTGTGTGAGATGGTACGGCCCCCTCACTGGGGTTACGTACCCTCGCTGTCTCTCTACACCTCCCTATATATGGTCAATGAGCTCAGCTGCCGTGCAGGACAACCCCAGCCAGGACTTCCAGCTGCTTATTGGCCGCTCACTCCCACAGGAACCGCCCCCCTTCATTCATCGGCTTCTTCTATTCTCATTGGTCTCAGTCCCCTAATTCCCGCCCCTCGCCCTCCGGTCATTGGATGTCTTTACGCTGGCCACGCCCTGCAGCGACACCCAGCCGGGGAATGTGACGTGGGTGTGTGGGAGCGCGCACGTAGTGGTGTAGGCGGGTGCGTGCACGGAGGGTGGAGGTGGAGAGGCGGCAGACCGGAGAGTGGTAATGCGGAGAGGAGAATGTGTGCGATGTATTATGGGTGGGGAATGTCTGTGTATATATACAGTGGGGGAGGGGAGGATATACTGTATATGACAGGCAGAGAGCCCCCTATGTACTATAGATGAGGGGGTCTCATGTGTACATACAGGGGGGTGTATATATAGTCTATGGGGGGAGGGGAATGTAAATTACAGAGAACACCCCCAATGTGCTATAGATGAGGGGAGGTATGTGTGTCCCCTCCCCCCTGTGTACTGTATGGGGGGGGGGTATAATGTGTCATCTGCAACCCCCCCCCCCTCCCCATATTGCTAACACCCCACTGACCTACCTATACCTACCATGTGTGATCGACCACTATCATCTCTGTATAGGGGGCCGATCGCCTGTCATCTGTCGCCCGTGCCCGCCTGTCATCTGTCGCCCGTGCCCGCCTGTCATCTGTCGCCCGTGCCCTCCTGTCATCTGTCGCCCGTGCCCGCCTGTCATCTGTCGCCCGTGCCCGCCTGTCATCTGTCGCCCGTGCCCGCCTGTTATCTGTCGCCTGCCCTCTCCCCACTGTGCCCGCCTGTCATCTGTCGCCCGTGCCCGCCTGTCATCTGTCGCCCGTGCCCGCCTGTCATCTGTCGCCCGTGCCCGCCTGTCATCTGTCGCCCGTGCCCGCCTGTCATCTGTCGCCCGTGCCCGCCTGTCATCTGTCGCCCGTGCCCGCCTGTCATCTGTCGCCCGTGCCCGCCTGTCATCTGTCGCCCGTGCCCGCCTGTCATCTGTCGCCCGTGCCCGCCTGTTATCTGTCGCCTGCCCTCTCCCCACTGTGCCCGCCTGTCATCTGTCGCCTGCCCTCTCCCCACTGTGCCCGCCTGTCATCTGTCGCCCGCCTGTCATCTGCTCCCCCCTGTGCCCGCCTGTTATCTGTCGCCTGCCCTCTCCCCACTGTGCCCGCCTGTCATCTGTCGCCCGCCTGTCGCCTGTGCCCGCCTGTTATCTGTCGCCTGCCCTCTCCCCACTGTGCCCGCCTGTTATCTGTCGCCTGCCCTCTCCCCACTGTGCCCGCCTGTCATCTGTCGCCCGTGCCCGCCTGTCATCTGTCGCCCGTGCCCGCCTGTCATCTGTCGCCCGTGCCCGCCTGTCATCTGTCGCCCGTGCCCGCCTGTTATCTGTCGCCTGCCCTCTCCCCACTGTGCCCGCCTGTCATCTGTCGCCTGCCCTCTCCCCACTGTGCCCGCCTGTCATCTGTCGCCCGCCTGTCATCTGCTCCCCCCTGTGCCCGCCTGTTATCTGTCGCCTGCCCTCTCCCCACTGTGCCCGCCTGTCATCTGTCGCCCGCCTGTCGCCTGTGCCCGCCTGTTATCTGTCGCCTGCCCTCTCCCCACTGTGCCCGCCTGTTATCTGTCGCCTGGCGTCTCCCCCCTGTGCCCGCCTGTCATCTGTCGCCCGTGCCCGCCTGTCATCTGTCGCCCGTGCCCGCCTGTCATCTGTCGCCCGTGCCCGCCTGTCATCTGTCGCCTGCCCTCTCCCCACTGTGCCCGCCTGTCATCTGTCGCCTGCCCTCTCCCCACTGTGCCCGCCTGTCATCTGTCGCCCGTGCCCGCCTGTTATCTGTCGCCTGCCCTCTCCCCACTGTGCCCGCCTGTCATCTGTCGCCCGCCTGTCGCCTGTGCCCGCCTGTTATCTGTCGCCTGCCCTCTCCCCACTGTGCCCGCCTGTTATCTGTCGCCTGCCCTCTCCCCACTGTGCCCGCCTGTCATCTGTCGCCCGCCTGTCATCTGCTCCCCCCTGTGCCCGCCTGTCATCTGTTGCCTGCCTTTTCCCCACTGTGCCCGCTTGTCATCTGTCGCCTGCCCTCTCCCCACTGTGCCAGCCTGTGATCTGTCGCCCGCCTGTGCCCGCCTGTCATCTGTCGCCTGTTCCCTCCTGTCATCTGTCGCCTGTTCCCTCCTGTCATCTGTCGCCTGTTCCCTCCTGTCATCTGTCGCCTGCCCTCTCTCCACTGTGCCCGCCTGTCATCTGTCGCCTGCCCTCTCCCCACTGTGCCCACCTGTCGCCTGCCCTCTCCCCACTGTGCCTGCCTGTCATCTGCCCTCTCCCCACTGTGCCCACCCTCTCCCCACTGTGCCCGCCTGTCATCTGTCGCCTGCCCTCTCCCCACTGTGCCCACCTGTCGCCTGCCCTCTCCCCACTGTGCCTGCCTGTCATCTGCCCTCTCCCCACTGTGCCCACCCTCTCCCCACTGTGCCCGCCTGTCATCTGCTCCCCCCCTGTGCCTGCCTTCCCCCCTGTGCCTGACTGTCATCTTTCACATGCCTCCGCCTGTCACCTATCGCACCCCCCCCCCCCCTGTGCCCAACTGTTATCTGCCATCTCCCTGATCTGCCTATCCATTTTCTGTATGATTTCCCTATCTTTTCATCTGTATCTTATCTGACCTGTCCTCATATCACCTGTCACCTGCCTGATCTGTCTTCTGGTCATTTATCATCCGTTATCTGTCTGATTTCTCTACTTCTCATGTGTCGTCTCTTTACCTGTCATTTGTCCAATCTCTCATCTCTCATCTGTCTGATCTCTCATCTCTCATCTGTCTGATCTCTGATCTCTCATCTGTCTGATCTCTCATCTGTCTGATCTCTCATCTGTCTGATTTCTGATCTCTCATCTGTCTGATCTCTGATCTCTCATCTGTCTGATCTCTCATCTCTCATCTGTCTGATCTCTCATCTGTCTGATCTCTCATCTGTCTGATCTCTCATCTGTCTGATCTCTCATCTGTCTGATCTCTCATCTGTCTGATCTCTGATCTCTCATCTCTCTGATCTCTCTGATCTCTCTCATCCCTCATCTGTCTGATCTCTCATCTCTCTCATCTCTCATCTGTCTGATCTCTCATCTCTCTCATCTGTCTGATCTCTCATCTCTCTCATCTCTCTCATCTGTCTGATCCCTCATCTCTCTCATCTCTCATCTGTCTGATCTCTCATCTCTCTCATCTCTCTCATCTGTCTGATCCCTCATCTCTCTCATCTCTCATCTGTCTGATCTCTCATCTCTCTCATCTCTCATCTGTCTGATCTCTCATCTCTCTCATCTCTCTCATCTGTCTGATCTCTCTCATCTCTCTCATCTCTCATCTGTCTGATCTCTCATCTCTCTCATCTCTCTCATCTCTCTCATCTCTCATCTGTCTGATCTCTCATCTCTCTCATCTCTCTCATCTCTCTCATCTCTCATCTGTCTGATCTCTCATCTCTCATCTGTCTGATCTCTCATCTGTCTGATCTCTCATCTGTCTGATTTCTGATCTCTCATCTGTCTGATCTCTGATCTCTCATCTGTCTGATCTCTCATCTCTCATCTGTCTGATCTCTCATCTGTCTGATCTCTCATCTGTCTGATCTCTCATCTGTCTGATCTCTGATCTCTCATCTCTCTGATCTCTCTGATCTCTCTCATCCCTCATCTGTCTGATCTCTCATCTCTCTCATCTCTCATCTGTCTGATCTCTCATCTCTCTCATCTGTCTGATCTCTCATCTCTCTCATCTCTCTCATCTGTCTGATCCCTCATCTCTCTCATCTCTCATCTGTCTGATCTCTCATCTCTCTCATCTCTCTCATCTGTCTGATCTCTCTCATCTCTCTCATCTCTCATCTGTCTGATCTCTCATCTCTCTCATCTCTCTCATCTCTCTCATCTCTCTCATCTCTCTCATCTCTCTCATCTCTCTCATCTCTCATCTGTCTGATCTCTCATCTCTCATCTGTCTGATCTCTCATCTGTCTGATCTCTCGTCTCTCATCTGTCTGATCTCTCATCTGTCTGATCTCTCATCTGTCTGATCTCTCATCTGTCTGATCTCTCATCTGTCTGATCTCTCATCTGTCTGATCTCTCATCTGTCTGATCTCTCATCTGTCTGATCTCTCGTCTCTCATCTGTCTGATCTCTCATCTGTCTGATCTCTCATCTCTCTCATCTCTCTGATCTCTCTGATCTCTCTGATCTCTCTCATCTCTCTCATCTCTCTCATCCCTCATCTGTCTGATCTCTCATCTCTCTCATCTGTCTGATCCCTCATCTCTCTCATCTCTCTCATCTCTCTCATCTCTCTCATCTCTCTCATCTCTCATCTGTCTGATCGGTTACCTGTCTGTCTGATCTCTCATCTCTCATCTGTCTGATCTTTCTATCTTTCATCGAAGTCATGTCTGATTTGTCTAATGTCACCTTCCTGATCTGTCTACAACTCATCTGTCACCTCCCCAATGTGTCTGCCCAATATCAGTCACCTGCCTTTCTCATCTCTCTGTCCATCACCTGTCTGATTTCTCTACCTTCTGTCTATAAGGCCACCTGCCTGCTGAACGCCCCTCTATGCTCTGTTGTCACCTGTCTGATCTGTCTATAAATATCACGATTCTTGCAGCGTAACATCATCTTTCACATTATAAAATTGGGATAACTTTATTGTTTTAGTTATTAGTTAAAAAATTGAGCTTGCCAATACCGTGTGACATAAAATATTGCAACGTGCGGCGATTTTATTCTCTAGGGTCTCTGCTAAAAATAATATATGTATTTATTATATGTGTGTTTGGGGGGGTACCAAGTAATTTTCTAGCAAAAAATACAGGCCCAGATTCACGTAGGAGATACGCCGTCGTATCTCTGAGTCTGAGGCGTCGTATCCTGGCGCCTGATTCAAAGAATCAGATACGCCAGAATTTCTCTAAGATACGACCGGCGTAAGTCTCCTACGCCGTCGTATCTTAGCTGCATATTTACGCTGGCCGCTAGGGGCGTGTACGCTGATTTACGCCTAGAATATGTAAATCAGCTAGATACGCCAATTCACAAACGTACGCCCGGCCGACGCAGTAGAGATACGCCGTTTACGTAAGGCTTTTCCCGGCGTAAAGTTACCCCTGCTATATGAGGCGCAGCCAATGTTAAGTATGGACGTCGGGCCAGCGTCGATTACGTCGTTGTGTAAGTCGTTCGCAAATAGGGCTGGGCGTCATTTACGTTCACGTCGAAAGCATTGGCTTTTTGCGGGTTAATTTGGAGCATGCGCACTGGGATACTTTCACGGACGGCGCATGCGTCATTTACATGGGGTCACTAGAAATTAACATAAAACACGCCCACATGTTCCATATTTGAATTAGGCGGGCTTACGCCGGCCTATTTACGCTACACCGCCGCAACTTTGCTTTGAGAATACGGCACTTGCCTGTCAAAGTTGCGGAGGCGTAGTGTAAATAGGATACGTTACGCCCGCTCACAAATACGCGCTCCCTACCTGAATCTGGGCCACAGATTTTACCTTTGTGACAAACAAGTGTCAGAATTGTTTTTAGACTTTTAAGTGGTTAAACTTCTCTTATTTACAGACCAAGGTTCATTCCTTTGATCTAGGGGATCATTCACACCACAAAACACACTCCAGATCCGTTCCGGATGCGTTTCTGCATGTGTGTTTTTGGTGCATTTTTGATGCGTTTCTGGATGCATTCCAGGTGCTTTTTTTTTTTTTTCTTCTTTCCAGCTCCCCCCCCCCACTATACCAGGATCCAGGACGTTTTTTGATCTGTTTTACTGCATTCCAGTACAGGAAAAATGAAGCATGTTCTACTTGTTTGTTTTTTTTCCTCTGGAACTGACCACAGTGGTGTGAACTATGCCACTGGAAACCATAGAACTAACTTTCCATGCGTTTTTGATGCGTAACAAAACCCCACTGGACTGCATGTGGTGTGAACCAGTGACTTGTCCTTAAGGTTCCCCTAACAGGGAAGTTCCTTCAAGGACTGCGCAGGCGCAAACTTGCCGACGGAAATCTCCGAACCTCGCCCGGCATCCAGGCTCATTCTTTAACATCCCCGTGGATTGGAGGATGTTAAAAAAAGAGCCAGGAGGCCGAGCGAGCGGAGCGAGGACGTGAGGCCGACTGGCCACTTTCCTCGAAATCCACGTCGCCCTGGATGCCGGCCAAGGTTCGGAGATTTCCGTCAGCAAGTTTGCGTCTGCGCCAGGGTTTGACAAATTTGCTTGGAATCTAGGAGCCAGCTAAAAAAGTTAGGAGCCAGAAAACGCGGCCCGTCCCGACGAGCTCGCACGCAGAAGCGAACACATACGTGAGCAGCGCCCGCATATGAAAACGGTGTTCAAACCACACATGTGAGGTATCGCCGCGATCGTTAGAGTGAGAGCAATAATTCTAGCACTAGACCTCCTCTGTAACTCAAAACATGCAACCTGTAGATTTTTTTAAATGTCGCCTATGAAGATTTTAAAGGGTAAAAGTTTGTCGGCATTCCACGAGCGGACGCAATTTTGAAGCGTGACATGTTGGGTATGAATTTACTCGGCGTAACATTATCTTTCATAACATTAAAAAAAATGGGGATAACTTTACTGTTGTCTTATTTTTTTAATTAAAAAAAGTGTAATTTTTTTCCCAAAAAAAGTGCGATTGTAAGACTGCTGCGCAAATACGGCGTGACAGAAAGTATTGCAACGATCGCCATTTTATTCTCCAGGGTGTTAGGATAAAAAATATATATAATGTTTGGGGGTTCTAATTAGAGGGAAGAAGATGGCAGTGAAAATAGTGAAACATTACATTAGAATTGCTGTTTAACTTGTAATGCTTAACTTGTAATACCAACGGCCACCACCAGATGGCGCCAGGACACAATTTCTAGTCGCCATGGCGACCTGGCGCCCGGGATTTGTCGAGCCCTGGCCTGCGCAGTCCTTAAAGGGACTTTCACGATAGCCGGAACCATATCGGCAGATCACCGGCCCTAAAAGAACGAAGTGTTACAATGTTTCTCTTTATCTCCGCCTAGGGCGATTGTGTGATAAACTTGGCAGGCTGCCTGCTTTTTTTTTTTTGGCAGCTGTGAGCAGAGAACGGCTCCGGACTGAATGAAGGAAATGCTGTTTTAAGATTGTGAGGGGGAGGGGGGAGGGGGGGATGCATGGCGATCTCAATTCTTTAACGATTAATCGTTATTATTATTATTATTATTATTATTATTAGTAACCTAACCTCCTATCACTTGCCTGATCTGCCGGCCTATCACCTGTCTGTCATGTCTGGCTACATGTCACATGTCTGCTCTTTTTACCCATCACCTGTCACTTATCTGTCTGACTCGCTTGTTTACTATCTGATCTGTCTACCTATCATTTGTCCTATATAGAACACTGAGCCAGTCTCTGTACCAGAGGAGCTTACACTCTAATGTCTCCCCACAGTCACACACTATTATTATTATTATTATTATTATTATTATTATTATACATGTATATAGCTCTGACATATACCAGAGCGCTGTACAGAGATCACTGAGCCAGTCACATCAGTCTCTGTACCAGAGGAGCTTACACTCTAATGTCTCCCCACAGTCACACACTGGCCCGGATTCAGATACAATTGTGTATCTATCGGCGGGCGTAACGTATCTCAGATACGTTACGCCGCCGTAAATTAGGGCGCAAGTTCCATATTCAGAAAGAACTTGCGCCCTAAGTTAAGGCGGCGTAGCGTATGTGGTCCGGCGTAAGCCCGCGGAATTCAAATTCTCCATGCAGTGGGCGTGTTGTATGGTAATGATGGCTGACCCCACGTAAATGACGTTTTTGGCTAACGGTGCATGCGCCATCCGTGAACGTATCCCAGTGCGCATGCTCCAAATTAACCCACAAAAAGCCAATGCTTGAATGAATGAATGAATGAATGAAAACTTATATAGCGCAACACATGCGAACTTAATCGCCTCTGGGCGCTTGTTGTTCCTGTCTCCTTTGGTATCAAAAGAGATGAGTCTTGATCTTTCTCCTGAACGTCAAGTGGTTCTCCTCCAACCGAATGCTGGTTGGTAAAGCGTTCCATAGTCTAGGCCCTTGGACCGCAAATCTCCTTTCTCCTTTGGACTTGTAGTTGCTTTCGACGTGAACGTAAATTGCGCCCAGCCCTATTCGCGAAAGACTTGCGCAATAGACGTAATCAACGGAAAATTCGACGCTGGCCCGACGTCCATACTTAACGTAGGATACGCCTCATATAGCAGGGGTAACTTTACGGCGGAAAAAGCCTAACGTAAACGATGTAAGAAAATGCGCCGGGCGGACATACGTTTCTTAATCGGCGTATCTACCTAATTTGCTTATTCCTCGCGTAAATCTACGGAAGCGCCACCTAGCGGCCAGCGTAAATATGCAGCCTAAGATACGACGGTGTAAGAGACTTACGCCGGTTGGATCTTAGGGAAATCTATGCGTAACTGATTCTACGAATCAGGCGCAGATATACGACCCCGCACACTCAGAGTTACGACGGCGTATCCGAAGATACGCTGTCGTAA
The DNA here is from genome assembly GCF_905171775.1 of Rana temporaria. Taxonomy (NCBI): domain Eukaryota; kingdom Metazoa; phylum Chordata; class Amphibia; order Anura; family Ranidae; genus Rana; species Rana temporaria. The sequence goes on from NC_053490.1 coordinate 17,199,092, forward strand.
CTCCTATCTGAATCCGGGCTACTATTATTATTATTATTATTATTATTATTATACATTTATATAGCTCTGACATATATCAGAGCGCTGTATCACTGAGCCAGTCACATCAGTCTCTGTACCAGAGGAGCTTACACTCCAATGTCCCCCTCAGTCACACACTATTATTATTATTATACATTTATATAGCTCTGACATATACCAGAGCGCTGTACAGAGAACACCGAGCCAGTCTCATCAGTCGCTGTACCAGAGGAGCTTACACTCTAATGTCTCCCCCACAGTCACACACTATTAATAATAATGTGTGACTGAGGGGGACATTAGAGTGTAAGCTCCTCTGGTACAGTGACTGATGTGACTGGCTGTGTTCTCTGTACAGCGCTGCAGTATATGTCGGAGCTATATAAATGTATAATAATAATATTATTATACATTTATATAGCTCTGACATATACCGCAGTGCTGTACAGTGAGCACCAATCCATTCACATCAGTCTCTGTATCAGAGGAGCTTACACTCTAATGTCCTACACAGTCACACTATTAATAATAGTGTGGCTGTGGGGGGGGGGGGGACATTAGAGTGTAAGCTCTGTAAGAAAATATATATATATATATATATATATATATTCATGTTTGTGTGTTCCAAGTCATTTTATATTTTAAATAGTTATTTTTTTTACTTGTAAGCAACAATTGTCAGAAAAGGTTTGGTCTTCAAATGGTTAAACTTCCTTGTATACATGCCAGAGTTCTTTCCTTTGATCAAAGAACAAAAAGATACTTTGTTTCTACTTATTAGTTGTAATAAAACTTGGCAGGCTGCCTGGATTTTGTTTTTCCAGCTGTGAGAACTCTCTGCACTTGTTGGAAACAGGGCCGTCTTTAATGTTGATTGGACCCTGGGCAAAAAAAATCTTGGGGCCCCTCCCCCATGCAATTTACTGTATTAGATCAGGCAGTGATTGCGCTTGGTTGCCAGAGGTTACATCATATCATTACCACTTACCGACTGGTTGCTAGAGGTTACAGCACACATTACGGCTCACTGATTAGTTGCTAGAGGTTACAGCACATGATTTCTTGTTGATTGGTTGCTAGAGATTACTGTACAGTAATACTGCTCACTGATTGGTTGCTAGAGGTTACAGCACATCATCTCTACACTGCAGAGGGGAATGATATGAATATGAATGTCACCCTCATTTACATATAAATACCACCTTCATTTACATATGAAAACAGCATTCATTTACATATGAAAACAGCATTCATTTACATATGAAAACAGCATTCATTTACATATGAAAACGGCATTCATTTACATATGAATAATGCATTTGTTTACACATGAATACTGTATTCATTTACATATGACTAGCGCGTTAATTTGCATATGACTAGCACATTTATGTGCATATGAATAGTACATTCATTTGCGTATGAATACCGCATCCATTTGCGTGTGGATGCCGCACCCATTTGCGTGTGGATGCCGCACCCATTTGCGTGTGGATGCCGCACCCATTTGCGTGTGGATGCCGCACCCATTTGCGTGTGGATGCCACCTTCATTTACATGTGAATGTCCGTTATTTACATGTAATCACAGGGTCTGCAGGTGAGTCATCTGTAGACCACAATAGGGCAGAGCTGGGCAGCATTAGTAGCAGCACTTCACACTGAGATATCGGGACACAGGACTAAAATTTCAAGGGACAAGGGAATTTAAACTGGCATAGTTGGCAAGTATGAGGCAGCTGCTTTGGGCCCCACAACAATGGCAGGGCCCAGAGCAGCTTCCCCTTTTTCCCTGCCTCAAATACGGCCCTGGTTAGAATGATCGTGACATGCTGTTTTGGGGATCGGGAAGGAAAAAGGGAAGCAATTTTGATTAACGATTAATCATACAGCTCTACCGTAGTGCTGTACAGAGAAGTCTGAGCCAGTCACTTCAATCTCTGTACCAGAGGAGCTTACACTCTAATATCCCCCCTCCGTCACACACTATTATGATATATTTGTATAGCTCTGACATATACCACAGCGCTGTACAGAGATTTCTAGCTCAGCCTGTACATAGCACAATACATCCGTTTCTCACACGGGCCTTTTATGTCCTTATTTTTGTCCCCTCAGAATCGGTGGACAGCTAGCTGTTAGGGACTCGCCATCATGGATGACATTTTCACGCAGTGCCGGGAAGGGAACGCGGTGGCGGTACGCTTGTGGTTGGATAATACGGAGAATGACTTGAACCAGGGGTGAGTGACTCTTCATCGGTATGTATGACTATTTCTTTTTTTCACTTGGTTTACCCGCTAACTCCCTGCACCCTTCTCTTCCAGAGATGACCACGGCTTCAGCCCCCTGCACTGGGCCTGTCGAGAGGGGCGCAGTAACATTGTGGACATGCTGATCATGAGAGGAGCGCGGATCAATGTCATGAACCGCGGGGATGACACGCCCCTCCACCTGGCTGCCAGCCACGGCCACCGGGACATTGTACAGAAGGTGAGTCGGTCATTGGATTGTTGTGGGTCTGCCGTGGCTGAGACATAAAATGTACAATAGAAGGGGTAACTGTCAGCGCAAGTACAGAATGCATATATAAATTGGGATATAACTAGGGATGTCCCGATACCGATACTAGTATCGGGACCGATACCAAGCATTTCCCGAGTGCTATGGGCATGTTCTTGCACTGTAGTATAGCTGATGGGACCCTTGTGCTTTTTTGGGGGGGGGTTCACTCTTGAAGGGGCAGCTGCTTTTGTGACAATCTCGGACTGGGGGCCACTGTCAATCAGGCAGGGCCAGTCAAAGGGGAGGTGTCAACGCGTGAGATCATGCCTTATCATGGCATACTTTTCACCCCAGGGGCACAAACTGACATCATGTTGAGGTTTGCGGCTGTGTCTATACTTCTTGTGGTGCTTTAGTGCAGCAATTTACTGTCAGTAGCAATCACTGGTGGTAAGTGATGTGTGTGCGATGATGGTGGAAGGTGATGGAAGATTGGTTGGCTCTGCATCCACCGGCTGGGGAGCTTAAGGTCACATGATGTGTATTGATGATGAGGACAATTCTTATTTTTTTTATTTTAATTTTTTCAGCTCATTCAGCAGAAGGCGGACGTCAATGCGGTTAACGAACATGGGAATTCTCCCCTGCACTATGCCTGTTTCTGGGGTCAGGACGAAGTCGCTGAGGTGTGTGACGGGTAGAACACTGCTGTGTCTGTAGAGAGATCCTGGGAGAAGCATGGGGATAATGGGGATAGCTATAATGATTGATCCTCGTAATATTCTATAGGTGCACCATCTATACTTAGGGGAGATGATCGGTTTCTATGCAGAGCTGCACCAGATTTTACACTCTCCAGTTTTAGTAACCCCCCCACCTCGGGTATACGTAGAACTCCGGGGGGCGTTATGTCATAATGTTGTCTATCTTAATATTATTATTATGGGAAAAGAGGGTTAAACATTGTGTTCTATGTGTACACACTGACACTGTATACTCAGAGTATTACCGGAGGAGGGAGGATTATATGTTATATATGTACACAGTATTGTCCTCCTGAGAACTCTTTGGAATGGAGAGTTTAATATTTGGAGGTATCCTGTGTACAGTTGTGCTCATAAGTTTACTTTTTTTTTTTAAAGTACCGTATTTATCGGCGTATAACACGCACAGGTGTATAATACGCACCCTAATATTAAGAGGGAGGTTTCAGGAAAAAAAAATCGACAGCATCCCGCACATGACACGGACCCCCCGCACATGACACGGACCCCCCCCCCCTCACAGCACACGGACCCCTACACAGCACACGGACCCCTGCACAGCACAGCTCATGGACCCCTGCACATGACACGGACCCCTCCCCCTGCACAGCACAGCTCATGGACCCCTCCTCACATGACACGGACCCCTCCTCACATGACACGGACCCCTCCTCACATGACACGGACCCCTCCTCACATGACACGGACCCCTCCTCACATGACACGGACCCCCTCCTCACATGACACGGACCCCCTCCTCACATGACACGGACCCCCTCCTCACATGACACGGACCCCCTCCTCACATGACACGGACCCCCTCCTCACATGACACGGACCCCCTCCTCACATGACACGGACCCCCTCCTCACATGACACGGACCCCCCCACACATCACATGGACCCCTACACAGCACTGCACAGCTCATGGACCCCTGCACATGACACGGACCCCCCCCTCAAATGACACGGACCCCCCCCCTCACAGCACACGGACCCCTACACAGCACTGCACAGCTCATGGACCCCCTCACATGACACGGACCCCTCCTCACATCACACGGACCCCCCCCTCACATCACACGGACCCCTGCACAGCACACGGACCCCTGCACAGCACACGGACCCCCGCACATCACATGGACCCCCTCACAGCTCTGCACATCACAGGGACCACCTGCACAGTTCACAGCCCCCTTTTATTTAAATCCCCCCCCCCCCACCCCTGCACTCCCAGGAAACCCACAGTCTCCTGGGACAGCATTGCCAGCCTACTCTGAAGTTGGGAGGATATCGCTGCCAGCCTCTTATTAGGCACTGCTCACCCTGTGTCGCTGTCATTGTAGAACAAAGCTTCTGTATACCTCAATTGACCGCTCTGTCACGGACCCAGTCATGTGACTCTCCTCTGCTGTTTCATTGATGGTCACATGACCGTTCTCTTCCTCCAATCAAAAGCTACACTCACGGAGGAGGCGGAGCGGGAGGAGGAGAGCGGCATTGCTTCAGGTATTGCAGGCTTCTGTTTATTCTGAGGGTGACACGAGAGGAGTGTTTTGTGATAGGGGACTGGCAGTGATGTTTTCTAAAGTTTATAAAGTGCCAGGAGAGGCGGGGCGGAAGGCCTGACACCCTTTCAATGGGTGGCACCCAGGGCGGACCGCCCGATCCCTGCCCCCGTTGGTAAAAAAAATGTATCGGTGTATAACACGGAGGGACGGTTTACCCTCTCTTTAAAGGGGAAAAAAGTGCGTGTTATACGCCGATAAATATGGTAATTAACCGATTAATCGAAACAATAATCGGCCAACTAATCGATTATGAAAATAGTCGTTAGTTGCAGCCCTAGAGTATATACAGTCTATATACCAATCCCTTCCCAGGAGTGCTCACTGAGTATATACAGTTGTGCTCATAAGTTTACATACCCTGGCAGAATTTATGATTTCTTGGCCATTTTTCAGAGAATATGAATGATAACACAAAAACTTTTCTTTCACTCCTGGTTAGTATTGGGCTGAAGCCATTTTATTATCAATCAACTGTGTTTACTCTTTTTAAATCATAATGGCAACAGAAAGGACCCAAATGACACTGATCAAAAGTTTACATACCCCGGTGATTTTAGCCTGATAACATGCACACAAGTTGACACAAAGGGGTTTGAATGGCTATTGAAGGTAACCATCCTCACCTGTGATCTGTTTGCTTGTAATGTGTGTGTGTGTGTGTGTGTGTGTGTGTGTGTGTGTGTGTGTGTGTATAAAAGGTCAATGAGTTTCTGGACTCCTGACAGACCCTTGCATCTTTCATCCAGTGCTGCACTGACGTTTCTGGAATCTGAGTCATGGGGAAAGCAAAAGAATTGTCAAAGGATCTGCGGGAAAAGGTAGTTGAACTGTATAAAACAGGAAAGGGATATAAAAAGATATCCAAGGAATTGAGAATTCCAATCAGCAGTGTTCAAACTCTAATCAAGAAGTGGAAAATGAGGGGTTCTGTTGAAACCAAACCACGGTCAGGTAGACCAACTAAAATTTCAGCCACAACTGCCAGGAAAATTGTTCGGGATGCAAAGAAAAACCTACAAATACCTTCAGGTGAAATACAGGACTCTCTGTGAAAACATGTGGTGTGGCTGTACAAGATGTACAATAAGGAGGCACTTGAAGAAAGATGGGCTGGATGGTCAAGTCGCCAGAAGAAAGTCATTACTACGCAAATGCCACAAAGTATTCGCTTACAATACGCCAAACAGCACAGAGACAAGCCTCAAACCTTCTGGCACAAAGTCATTTTGGTGTGATGAGACAAAAATTGAGCTTTTTGGCCACAACCATAAACACTACATTTTGGAGAGGAGTCAACAAGGCCTATGATGAAAGGTCCGCCATGCCTACTGTGAAACACGGAGGTGGATCGCTGATGTTCTGGGGATGTGTGAGCTACAAAGACACAGAAAATTTGGTCAAAACTGGCAAGATGAATGCAGAATGTTATCAGAAAATACTGGAGGAACATTTTATTCATCAGCCAGGAAGCTGTGCATGGGACGTACTTGGACATTCCAACATGACAATGATCCAAAACACAAGGCCAAGTCCACCTGTCATTGGCGACAGTGAATAAAGTGAAGGTTCTGGAGTGGCCATCTCAGTCTCCTGACCTCAATATCATTGAGCCCCTCTGGGGAGATCTCAAACGTGCCGTTCATGCGAGACAGCCCAAGAATTTACAGGAACTGGAGGCTTTTTACCAAGAGGAATGGGCAGCTTTACCATCTGAGAAGATAAAGAGCCTCATCCACAAATACCACAAAATACGTCAAGCTGTCATGGATGTTAAAGGGGGCAATACACGGTATTAAGAACTGGGGGTATGTAAACTTTTGATCAGGGTCATTTGAATAGTTTCTGTTGCCATTATGATATAAAAAGAGTAAACACAGTTGATTGATAAAAAATGGCTTCAGCCAAACACTAACCACAAGTGAAAGAAAAGTTTTTGTGTTTATTCATGTTCTCTAAAAAAAAATCATAAATTCTGCCCGGGTATGTAAACTTTTGAGCACAACTGTATACTCAGTGAGTAGTTCTGGAGAAGGATTGGTATATAGACTGTACTGTATATACTCTGTGATCATTCCTGGGAGGGGTTGGTATATAGACTGTATATACTCAGTGATCTTTCCTGGGAGGGGTTGGTATATAGACTGTATATACTCAGTGATCTTTCCTGGGAGATGTTGGTATATAGACTGTATATACTCGGTGATCTTTCCTGGGAGGGGTTGGTATATAGACTGTATATACTCGGTGATCTTTCCTGGGAGGGGTTGGTATATAGACTGTATATACTCGGTGATCACTCCTGGGAGATGTTGGTATATAGACTGTATATACTCGGTGATCTTTCCTGGGAGGGGTTGGTATATAGACTGTATATACTCGGTGATCACTCCTGGGAGGGGTTGGTATATAGACTGTATATACTCGGTGATCACTCCTGGGAGGGGTTGGTATATAGACTGTATATACTCAGTGATCTTTCCTGGGAGGGGTTGGTATATAGACTGTATATACTCGGTGATCACTCCTGGGAGGGGTTGGTATATAGACTGTATATACTCGGTGATCACTCCTGGGAGGGGTTGGTATATAGACTGTATATACTCGGTGATCACTCCTGGGAGATGTTGGTATATAGACTGTATATACTCGGTGATCACTCCTGGGAGGGGTTGGTATATAGACTGTATATACTCGGTGATCACTCCTGGGAGGGGTTGGTATATAGACTGTATATACTCGGTGATCACTCCTGGGAGATGTTGGTATATAGACTGTATATACTCGGTGATCACTCCTGGGAGATGTTGGTATATAGACTGTATATACTCGGTGATCACTCCTGGGAGGGGTTGGTATATAGACTGTATATACTCGGTGATCACTCCTGGGAGGGGTTGGTATATAGACTGTATATACTCAGTGATCTTTCCTGGGAGGGGTTGGTATATAGACTGTATATACTCAGTGATCACTCCTGGGAGATGTTGGTATATAGACTGTATATACTCGGTGATCTTTCCTGGGAGGGGTTGGTATATAGACTGTATACAATGGTGATCTCTCCTGGGAATGGAGGGTTATATATTGGGCCGGATTCAGATACATTGGTGTATCTTTCCGGGTGGCGTAACGTATGAAAACACCACAAGATATGTTAAGCCGCCGTAAATTAGGGCGCAAGTTCCGTATGCAGAAAGAACTTACGCCCTAAGTTACGGCGGCGTAACGTCTGTGATCCGGCGTAAGCCCGCCTAATTCAAATGGGGATGATGTGGGCGTGTTTTATTTAAATGAATGGTGACCCCGCATATTCCACGTTTTTTACGAACGGCGCATGCGCCGTTCGTGAAAAAATCCCAGTGCGCATGCTCGAAATTACGCCGCAAATCGTCATTGCTTTAGACGTGAACGTAACTTACGTACAGCCCTATTCGCGAACGACTTACGCAAACGACGTAAACTTTTCAAAACTCGACGCGGGAACGACGTCCATACTTAACATAGGATACCCCTCATATAGCAGGGGTAACTTTACGCCGGAAAATGCCTAACGTAAACGACGTAAAAAAATGCGCCGGGCGGACACATGTTTCTGAATCGGCGTATCTACCTAATTAGCATATTCATCGCGTAAATATACGGAAGCGCCACCTAGCGGCCAGCGTAAATATGCAGCCTAAGATACGACGGTGTAAGACGCTTACGCCGGTCGGATCTTAGGGAAATCTATGCGTAACTGATTCTATGAATCAGTCGCATAGTTACGACCCCGCACACTCAGAGATACAACAGCGTATCTCCTTTCTGAATCTGGGCCATTATCTTTTACATGCACACCTTCTATTCTCGCTGTCGGATGTTCCATATTTTTGCGACTATGTTTCCATGCTGCATTATGAGTAGGTTATGCACCATTATATGTGATTTCTCCTATGAAGCTGTTCTCAAATACAGAGACATTGGCCCAGATTCAGCATAGCTTGCGCTATATTTGCGGGGGAGCAGGGCAACGATTTTGCCCTGCGCCCCCGCAAATATTTTGCGCTGCCCTCGATTCACGGAGCAGTAGCTCCGTGAACTGCGAGGGCGCACCGGCAAATTTGCCCGGCGTAAGCGCGCGCAAGTTAAATGATCCCGCCGGGGGCGGGAATCATTTAAATTAGGCGCGCTCCAGCGCCGAGCGTACAGCGCATGCTCCGTCGGGAAACTTTCCCGACGTGCATTGCGGCAAATGACGTCCCAAGGACGTCATTTGCTTCAAAGTGAACGTGAATGGCGTCCAGCGCCATTCACGAAGCACTTACGCAAACGACGTAACATTTGAAAGTCGCGACGCGGGAGCGGCGGTATACTTTAGCACAGGCTGCCCCTGCTATTAGAAAGGGCAGCCTTGCGCTAAAGTAGCCGTACGGAAACTCCGTACCTGGCTTGCGCGGCGCCCGCGCAAGATTGTGAATCAGTGGTAGTATGCAATTTGCATACTACACGCTGATACACAATGGGAGCGCCCCCCCGCAAGAATCCAGCCTAAAATCTGCGAGGCATAAGAGCCTTATGCCGCGCAGATTTTAGGCTGCAGCCGGTGTAACGAGTTTCCTGAATCAGGAGAACTTGTTACACCGGAGCAAGTAAGCAATTGCGCCCTGTAACTCATGATTACACGGGCGCAATTGCTTCTTGAATCTGGGCCACTGTTGGGTTTTAGGGAAATTCTGTGTTTTCTAATTGTACATTTGTGCTGCCAAAACCAATAGGCATTGGTAACTGATCCAGCGGATTGGGGACAGATGAGAAAGACTGGAGACCTCCCTCCATCATTCTTCTTCCATGAGCAGCAGGTGTTTCAGGATGGATGGTGTGCGGAGGCATCCAGGGTTTGTGGTGTTTTCTATAGACGAGCAGGAACAGTAAAGCACAGTCACTGTACTGCACTAACATCAGATACCGGCATGTGCTGCTGATGGGAACATAGTTCACAGGAGGATTTGTAAGCACTTTATTCAGGGGATAGAACTTCTTGTCCATGTTGTCTGCTAATGGGAACCTTTTTTATCCTGTAGGATCTGGTGAACAATAGTGCACTGATCTATATCTGTAATAAGTATGGAGAGACCCCTCTGGACAAGGCTAAACCTCACCTGAAAGAGCTTCTGCGGGGTGCGTACCATTCATAGCCTCCCTGTGTATGGTGTGATGTTATATGCGGTGTTCTTACCTCTAATGTTATCTGCAGACCGGGCTGAGAAGATGGGCCAGACTATGAGCAGAATTCCCTATAAGGACACCTTCTGGAAAGGAACCACCAGGACCCGACCACGTGAGAACCACGTTTTATATATGCACCTTCTCCACCCAGTGCTTCCAATATACCAGTGCAGCTTCACTTCTCTACCATCCACATCACTTTCCTTACCACTAACGTCACTTCTCTACCATCTACACTACATCCCTTACCACTAACTTCACTTCTCTACCATCCACACCACATCCCTTACCACTAACTTCACTTCTCTACCATCCACACCACATCCCTTACCACTAACTTCACTTCTCTACCATCCACACCACATCCCTTACCACTAACTTCACTTCTCTACCATCCACACCACATCCCTTACCACTAACTTCTCTCTCATCCACACCACATCCCTTACCACTAACTTCACTTCTCTACCATCCACACTACATTCCCTTACCACTAACTTCACTTCTCTACCATCCACACTATATCCCTTACCACTAACTTCACTTCTCTACCATCCACACTACATCCCTTACCACTAACTTCACTTCTCTACCATCCACACTACATCCCTTACCACTAACTTCACTTCTCTACCATCCACACTACATCCCTTACCACTAACTTCACTTCTCTACCATCCACACCACATCCCTTACCACTAACTTCACTTCTCTACCATCCACACTACATCCCTTACCACTAACTTCACTTCTCTACCATCCACACCACATCCCCTTACCACTAACTTCACTTCTATACCATCCACACCACATCCCTTACCACCAACTTCACTTCTCTACCATCCACACTACATCCCTTACCACCAACTTCACTTCTCTACCATCCACACTACATCCCTTACCACCAACTTCACTTCTCTACCATCCACACTACATCCCTTACCACCAACTTCACTTCTCTACCATCCACACCACATCCCTTACCACTAACTTCACTTCTCTACCATCCACACTACATCCATTACCACTAACTTCACTTCTCTACCATCCACACTACATCCCTTACCACTAACTTCACTTCTCTACCATCCACACTACATCCCTTACCACTAACTTCACTTCTCTACCATCCACACTACATCCCCCTACAACCAGCTACACTTCATCCCTACACCACATCCCTTACCATCAACTTCTCTCTCATCCACACCACATTCATTACTGCAGGGTTTGACAAATTTGCTTGGAATCTCGGAGCCAGCTAAAAAAGTTAGGAGCCAGAAAACGCGCCCCGTCCCGACGAGCTTGCGCGCAGAAGCGAACACATACGTGAGCAGCGCCCGCATATGTAAACGGTGTTCAAACCACACATGTGAGGTATCGCCGCGATTGGTAGAGCGAGAGCAATAATTCTAGCCCTAGACCTCCTCTGTAACTCAAAACATGCAACCTGTAGATTTTTTTAAACGTCGTCTATGAAGATTTTAAAGGGTAAAAGTTTGTCGGCATTCCACGAGCGGACGCAATTTTGAAGCGTGACATGTTGGGTATGAATTTACTCGGCGTAACATTATCTTTCATAATATAAAAAAAAATGGGGATAACTTTACTGTTGTCTTATTTTTTTATTAAGAAAAGTGTAATTTTTTCCCAAAAAAGTGCGCTTGTAAGACCGCTGCGCAAATACGGCGTGACAGAAAGTATTGCAACGATCGCCATTTTATTCTCTAGGGTGTTAGGATAAAAAAATATATATAATGTTTGGGGGTTCTAATTAGAGGGAAGAAGATGGCAGTGAAAATAGTGAAAAATTACATTAGAATTGCTGTTTAATGTAATGCTTAACTTGTAATACCAACGGCCGCCACCAGATAGCGCCAGCTTACACACCTGGCGACCGGGCCAACGGCCAGCACCAGATAGCGCCTGCTTACACACCTGGCGACCGGGATTTGTCGAGCCCTGCATTACTGTTTAACTTCACTAATTTTACTGTATGTGTCTCCCTCATCTCTTTTTAGCCCCTCACTCCACTAAAGCACTTTGTGTGTTCCCCTGAACAATGATCATAGTTCCTTTAGACACTTCCTGTCACTTGTACCCCCCCCCCCCCCCCCCCTACACTCATCCTCTACTAGACTGACAACCTCTCCTCATTTTTGCTCTCCACTCTTTCTCTTCTTGCAGGTAACGGTACTCTTAACAAGCAAGCAGGCATTGACTTCAAGCAGCTGACCCTTAGCCACAAACTCAACGACAACCAGTCTGGAGAGGTGAGTGCGGCTTAAGGCAGTGTTGATCAGTGGCCTGACTGAGCTTCCGCTAATAAAAACATAATTCCTCTGCTTGTAGTTATGGAAGGGCCGCTGGCAGGGCAATGACATTGTCATCAAGGTCCTTAAAATACGCGACTGGACTACAAGGAAGAGCCGTGACTTTAATGAAGAGTATCCCAAGCTGAGGTGAGGCCTTGCCATCCAAAGACTTGCAGGGGCTATGAGGGTCTATTGTCTCCTCTGTGTGCCATAGTACTCATAGTTACTGGTGTGTGTCAGAATGTCCTACACCAAGCTCATCTCTCTGTACTTCTCACCAGTGTGGTATCAATCAGATGTGTTCTACACTGATCATATCTCCAACTATTGGTCTGATATGTGTTGTGTACTTGGCTCCACTACAGAGCTTTGTATTGTATTTTGTGTTATTTCCTTTTGTGTGAAGCATTGTGAAATATCTGTCAAGAGAACAGGACAAAAATCATAGTACATGCATCTCTACCCATATAGGAGGTACTACCATAGTGCACGTCTCTACCAGTGTAGGAGATACTGTCATAGTACACCCACCTCTACCAGTATAATAGGTACTGTCATAGTACACTCACCCCTACCATTTTAATTGGTACTGTCATGGTACACCCACCTCTACCATAGGTCATAGTACACACAACCCTACCAGTATAGGGGGGCACAGTCATAGTACACCAAATCCTACCAGTATAGGGGGCATGATCATAATACACACACCTCTACCAGTATAGGGGGCATGATCATAATACACACACCTCTACCAGTATAGGGGCATGGTCATAGTACATACAACCCTACCAGTATAGGGGTCATAGTACATGCAACCCTACCAGTATAGGGGGGCACGGTCATAGTACACAAAACCCTACCAGTATAGAGGGCTCTGTCATAATTTTATGTACAGTCATAGTTTGCTGTTCCATTTGTCTCAGTTCCTCACTGTGCACCCCATGCCGTCTTGTCCTCCATAGGATATTTTCTCACCCCAATGTCCTTCCAGTTGTGGGTGCATGTCAGTCTCCACCCGCCCCTCATCCTGTGCTCATCACCCATTGGATGCCCTACGGATCTCTGTACAATGTTCTGCATGAGGGAACCAGTGAGTATTGGTTTGGATAGGGGTACTTACCTGTTCATAGCTATTGGGGTCATTACCTGGGGGGGGGGGGGGAGTTTTTCTGTACTTATTTTGGTTGGTCTATTATTTTAGCCCAGTCTATTGTAATTGGCTGGGGCAGATGGTGAATAATAATGTTGTCTGGGAGGGATGGGGGTGTCCATACCTGTAGGGATGGGGGTGGGAATCTCTCTGTGTGTTCAGTCATTATTCCTTATATGTCTGTTTTTTGTCCACACAGACTTGGTGGTTGACCAGTGCCAGGCGGTCAAGTTTGGCTTGGACATTGCCCGTGGCATGGCGTTTCTTCACACATTAGAGCCTCTTATTCCTCGCCATTACTTGAACAGCCGTAGTGTAATGGTGAGTAGTGTGGGGCAACCTGCGACAAAAGCCATTGTCCAGATTCTGTCCAATCTCATTATCTCTGCTGTCTGATATCACCTGCCTTGTATAATGACCAATCGCATCCTTTTGCTGTTCAAATCCCTCAGTAGACCAGTTTTGCAATTTGTCCATTCTTCTACTATATAGATGAACTTAAAATTCTACAGAGCAGTTGATTTCAGTTGTGAAACCATAATGTCATTTCATTGTTCTGCAGATAGATGAAGATATGACGGCTCGTGTCAGTATGGCAGATGTAAAGCTTTCCTTCCAGTGTCCGGGCCGCATGTATTCCCCAGCATGGATTGCACCAGAAGGTAAAGCACAAAGTCTATTATTCCTTTCCATGCTCCTGAACTGTAGAAGACATTTGTCCTAACTAGGGTTGTCCCGATACCACTTTTTTAGGACCGAGTACAAGTACCGATACTTTTTTTCATGTACTCGCCGATACCGATTACCGATACTTTTTTTTAAATGCAGCCTTGTGTCCCCAATTGCAGCCTTGTGTCCCTATATGCAGCCATGTCTCTAATGCAGCCTTGTGTCCCCTAAGGCCCGGTACACACGAGAGCATTATCCGCTGGAAACGGTCCTCCGGACCGTTCCCGCGGATAAATCCTCTGGCGGATTTTGATCTGATGGTTGTACCAACCATGAGATCGGAATCCATCCGCAGTGACGTGTCACGCCGTCGTCGCCGCCGCCGCAATGATGACGCGTTGACGCTGGAAGATAAAGACTTCCACGCATGCGTCGAATCATTATGACGCATGCGAGGGAGAGGAGCGGACGGATTGATCCGGTGAGTCTGTACAGCCCACCGGATCAATCCGCTGGACAGGATTCCAGCGGATAGATTTCTTAGCATGCTAAGAAATTTTATATCCGCTGGAAATCCGTCGGCTGGAATTTTTTCCGCCGATAAATGTCCGCTCGGACGTACACACCACCGGATCTATCAACTGGAACTGATCCGGGGATAAATCCCAGCGGATAGATCCGGTGGTGTGTACGAGGCCTAAGACAAAGCCAAGTCCCCCCCCCCCCGCCGCTGCCAACATCTAGTTGATCAGCGCTGGGGGAACATAACAGCTTTCATTTGAATAGCTGTGTGTTCCCCGCCGCGCCTTGTCATGTATAGGCACTCCCCCTTGCCCGGGCACTTTGATTGACAGATCACCCGTCCAATCCCGGGACGGGTGATCTGTCAATCAAAGTTTCTGGGCAAGTAGGAGTGTCTATACATGAGGCGCGGTGGGGAACACTCAGCTATTCAAATGAAAGCTGTTTTGTTCCCCAAGCGCAAATTAATTAGATGCCGGCAGCGGCGGAGGGGGGACTTGGCTTTGTCTTAGGGGACTAGGTGGCGGCGGCAGCTCTCCTCTCCTCCATACGAGGACTGCTCTGCTCCGCTCTCCACCCGCACTCCACCAGCTCTCGGGGGGGGGGGGGATCGGGTCAGGCATCGGGAGCATTTGCGCGAGTACAAGTACTCGCGCAAATGCTCAGTATTGGTCCCGATACTAGTATTGGTATCGGGACAACCCTAGTCCTAACTGTGTAGCCTCCCTCATCTACTTTGTAACCTCTACAGCTGATTGTCCTCAACCCTCATCGGCCTCTGTTTTCCCTGTCTTGATCTCACCCACTCGTGTCGTCCTCTACTTCTATCTTCCTTGTCTTGTCCTCCTCGGCCTTTGGTTTTCCTCGTCTCGGCCTCCTTGGGCCCCCCGACTTGCTCGCCTTTTTTGTTTACTGTGTGTTCCTCTTCAATGGTGACCAAGAGTAATTTCTTCTATCGCCGTATGCTGCCCTCATGTTTACCGTCATTTATGGCATTCCTTTATTCACCTACTTTTTACTTGTCTGCCAGTATAGAAAATTCTTCATACCCGTCTTCTTTCGCCCACCAATGAGGCTAAAGCCTCGTACACACGATCGGATTATCAGACGGGAATTGTGTGATGACAGGCTGACCGTTTTTGTACGCTCCATCGGACAATTGTTGTTGTCGGATTTTCCACGGACCAATTTGGGATAGCATGCTTTAAAATTATTCGTCAACAATTGTGTGTTGTCAGATTATCCCATCTGTTGGACAAACCCCCAAAGTACAAACACGCATGCTCAGAAGCAGTGCTCACCATAACACATTACCAGAAATTGCCCAAAGGGTGGCGCTAAAGAGCTGAAAAACCACGTAGTGTCGTGTTTGGCTGACAATTCTTTGCTGTTTGCAATACAAGTTCTTGGCCAACGCCCTTTGAATACAAGTCCTACGCTCTGTCCGCAGAAAATCCGATCGTGTGTATGAGGCTTAAAGGAACACTAAAGGCAAGATTTTTTTGGGGGTAAAATAACAAACATGTTATACTTACCTCCACTGTGCAGCTTGTTTTGCACAGAGTGGCCCCGATCCTTGTCTTCTGGGGTCCCTCGGCGGCTGTCTCTGCTCCTCCTCGCAAAAGCTTTCCACTTTCATGCGAGCTCCCTCGCATGGTGGAAAGCTTTTGCGAGCGCGCTCCCGTGATACAGCGGCGGCCATAGCTGCCGACTGTATCACTCAGCCGCGCCCCCCGGCGTGCCGCGTCGTCTGATGCGCTGCTATCAATCCGTCCTATCTAGCCAATCAACAGCCAGGCAGGGAACCAAACAGGATGACGAGGACGCGCCTGGGACTTTCGAGTGGTGAGGTAAGTAAAACGGGGGCTCGGGGGGGGGGGGGGGGGGGGTGATGCGGTGCTGTCAGATGTTTTTTTACCTTAATGCATAGGATGCATTAAGTTAAAAAAAAAACTTTTACCTTTACAACCCCTTTAAGTCAGTATTTCTGTCCAGTATCGTTCACATATCTAAGTGCCCACTCTGTTTAATATGTCCTGCCAGTTTCAGCACCAGGACCACACCCTACAATTCCAGCTATTACTGTCCATCCTTGGTGACACATTTGTCCCATCTATGTCTGCCAGCCTGAACCTCAGTGACCACACCCTATGGCACATCTGGGCCTTTCTGACCTCAGTGACCACACACTACAGAACATCTGTTTCTGATCATCCTGCAGCACAACTGTGCCTGTCCTGAGCTCAGTAAAGCCGTATATCCCGTCTGTTTATAACTACATCATAGGCCCTATTTGTGTCCAATATCGGTGACCACATCATGCGTCCCATCTCATTTTGATGGACCTCACTGATGACACTAGTTGAACCAATTTTATATAATATCATTGAACACACACCTTATGTGATATTTTCCATGGCCCTCCTTCAATCCAATCCAGTCCTATTTATGCTAAGCAGACATCCCTTTTTTTTTTTTTCATCTTGTTTATGGTTAGTCTTCTACGCGACCCTCATCTGTGCCATTTTGTTATTTTTATGAGATATTCAGTCCCAAATTGATGAACATTGAGTTTTGATATAGCGGCAGGTTGGGGTGGCACAGGCAAATTAGCATAGTGTAGGGCAGGTTGGGGTGGTGTAGGGCAAGTTAGGGTCGCACAGGGCAGGTTGGGGTGGTACAGGCAAATTAGGGTGGTATAGGGCAGGTTTTGGTGGTATAGGGCAGGTTTTGGTGATCTAGGGCCAGTTTGGGGATGGTATAAATCCATGTTGGGGTGGTATGGGCCAGGTTGGGCTGATATAGGGCAAGTTTGGCTGGTACAGGCAAATTAGGGTGGTATAGGGCAGGTTGGGGTGGTATAGGGCAAGTTTGGCTGATACAGGCAAATTAGGGTGGTATAGGGCAGGTTGGGGTGGTACAGGCAAATTAGGGTGGTATAGGGCAGGTTTTGGTGGTATAGGGCAGGTTTTGGTGATATAGGGCCAGTTTGGGGATGGTATAAATCCATGTTGGGGTGGTATGGGCCAGGTTGGGCTGATATAGGGCAAGTTTGGCTGGTACAGGCAAATTAGGGTGGTATAGGGCAGGTTGGGGTGGTATAGGGCAAGTTTGGCTGATACAGGCAAATTTAGGGTGGTATAGGGCAGGTTGGGGTGGTATAGGGCAAGTTAGGGTCGCATAGGGCAGGTTGGGGTGGCACAGGCAAATTAGGGTGGTATAGGGCCAGGTTGGGGTGGCATGGGCCAGGTTGGGCTGATATAGGGCAAGTTAGAGTGGCACAGGGCAGGTTGGTCAGGCTGGGGTGACACAGGGAAAGCTAGTGTGGCATAGGGCAGGCTCAGGGGGGGGGGGGGGGGGGTCAGGGCATCTTAGAACTCTAGTGACACTGTGCAGAGTAACTTGCATAGCATGCCTCATGCCTGCAGATGAAGACCTGGGCGGGGCTGCTGTGTCCTCACCTCTATCTGCTTCAGCTGCGGGATCATCCATAGTGAAGGAGTCTGTCGGAGGAGTGGAGGTGGCAGCCCCATACCCCCAGCTCCGCCCACCAACACCGGCTCACTCAAGGATATTAGCCTGACTGAGGAGTGTTACACAGGCAGCCTCCCTACATGGCTGAGTGCCCTGCTTGTACCGCTTCGCTACAAGCAATGAATACAGTACAGTGTGCAGAGGCGGCCCCCGGTGTCACCCCTCTGGCGGGTGTCACCCGGTGAGGGCCGCACCCCCCATAGCAACGCCACTGCATAACCCCGGTATCACTTTGTACTGTGGCCGATTCTCCTAAAAGATAAAAATGGTCCCATCGGCAGATTCGCTGCGGGGTCACTTTTAGAGGCAGTGGGAAAGGTGCCCATACCTCCCCACCCCCTCGCTGACGGCTTACCTGTCATTTCCGAAGCTGTCGGTAAGCCCCGGAACCGATCCAATCCCTCTCATTCCTGGGCAGAAAGATGAGGGCGGATGTTAGCTTGTTAATCATCCTGACGACACCATGGTTGGTATGGTGTCAGGATGATTGAAAGGCAGTATTTCTATTATTACATTGAAATATATTATATAATTAAATACTTAAACTTGCAATAATACAGAATTGATGTCGCTTGCCACCGCAGCCACCAAATGCAGCTTTTTTCACT
Organism: Rana temporaria; assembly: GCF_905171775.1. Classification (NCBI taxonomy): domain Eukaryota; kingdom Metazoa; phylum Chordata; class Amphibia; order Anura; family Ranidae; genus Rana; species Rana temporaria. The sequence goes on from NC_053490.1 coordinate 17,217,958, forward strand.
TTGTAAGGCCGATTTTTTTTTTTTTTTTTTTTTTTTTAAGGGTTTTCTTTGTGCAATGAAAGAACTTGCTAAAAGTTAAGCCTCTTGCAGCCTCTCCCCAGCGCTACGGTCTCGGCAAGGAATCCGGCAGCGGGGAAAAACGGCACATGCACAGGATTCTACTCCTGTGAGATTGAGAATCTCATGGAGGCGGACCCAACAGCTATGATGCTGGTTGTGATGCAGCCCAAGGTGCTGCCGCCAGTATGCAACTTTGCTAGCCCACTCACTCTCTAGGGGCAGCTTATCTTGTATACAGACGCATGTATTTGGGCATCGCTATTTGATGTTATTGGTGCATGCGGGTTGGGGCTCACGGCAAGTGCTAAAATGCCTACCTTTTAATACAGGGAATTAGGGTTGTCCCGATACCACTTTTTTAGGACCGAGTACAAGTACCGATACTTTTTTTTCATGCACTCGCCGATTACCGTATTTATCGGCGTATACCGCGCACTATTTTGCCCTGAAAATCAGGGCAAAATCGTGGGTGCGCGATATATGCCGATACCCGCTTTCCCGCGCCGAGTTTGAATACTGCGCCAGCATATACCAAGCGCAGTACACATGTATAGTCGGCAATGCTCGGCTACACTCGCGCTCACGTCCTGTACGTCCAGGACGTCAGCGCGAGAGTAGCCGAGCATTGCCGACTATACGCGAGTGTACTGCGCTCGGTATATGCCGGCGCAGTATTAAAACTCGGTGCGGGAAACGAGCGGGGAGGACGCCGCAGAAGGACGCCGGACCCAACGAAGAGGACACCCGAAGCCGCAGACGGACGCCAGACCCGACGAGGCCGCCGATGGACGCCGTGCAAGACACCAAACTGTAAGTACAAAAATCTTTTTTTCACAGGAATTACGGGGCAACTTTAGGGGTGCGCGCTATATGCGGGAGAGCGCTATACCCCAATAAATACGGTACTGATACTTTTTTTAAATGCAGCCATGTGTCCCCAAATGCAGCCATGTGTCCCCAGATGCAGCCATGTGTCCCCAGATGCAGCCATGTCCCTAATGCAGCCACGAGGACTGCTCTGCTCCGCTCTCCGCCCCCTTTCCACCCCCTCTCCACCAGCTCTCGGCAAAAAAAAAAAGTATCGGGTCAGGCATCGGGAGCATTTGCGCGAGTACAAGTACTCGCGCAAATGCTCAGTATCGGTCCCGATACCGATACTAGTATCGGTATCTGGACAACCCTACAGGGAATGCATTAAAGTAAAAAAGGTTTTAACTTTAGAACCACTTTATAATCCCAGCTCCACAACTGATCCAGTGATATCCCTCATCTTTTGGTGGGGGCAGTGGCCTGTTTTCATTACATGATCCCTACGTTGTTCAGTAGTGAGGTGTGAGTTTCAGGCCTTCCATTGGTGAGCCTAGTGTGCAAGATGACATATTCCTTGCAACATTGTCCATGACCACCTGTGCTCACCGGACGGAGGGGTTGGATGATGCTGGTCATTATTTAACCCAGAAAAAGACCTGTATTGGATCATAGAAGCTGGAGGGGACACCCGGCAGTTGAGAGCCGCGCTGTGGACGTCTTTCGTCTATAGCGCGGCTCTCAAGTGGTTAAATCAAGTTCTACGCAAAACAATACTGTGACTTCATTTCTAAAAAAAACATGGAGGACATGACTTGAGTCATACATGACCCAGCTTTTCATTTGGACTTGATTGCAACCAATTGGAATTTGTGCATGGCTGATTCACCAGTGAAAGAGCGCCGCACCTAAGAGACGCAGTCGGTCTATTTCTGAGTTCTGGTGGGAGGGGGCTGTTGTGGACATCCACATACTGACCCCCATTATTTATTTTTAAATTTTAAGCCCCCCCTTTACTTATTCTTTCCCTGCCCCATCCTATGCCTAAAATGAACCTGCCCTATACTCACAATCTATTCTTCATGCTGTCATTTTGTAAACCCAGCGCCCATAGCCAGGGGACCACTGCCCCCCAACTTCCCTTACAGTGAGTTCTCCAAGACAAGGGGGGACACTGGATATGTAGCATATCCCTGACCATTCTCTGTTAATTGTCCTAAAAATGTGTTCATTGTCTGTCTGTAGATTTGTATTTTGTGGGAGATTTACTAAAACTGGTCATTATGCACAGCTGCACCAGATTCTGTGTTCACCAATCAGTATATAACTTCAGCTTGTTCAATCAAGCTTTGACACTAAAACCCAGCAGCTGATTGGTTTCTTTACACAGCTGCACCAGCTTCGGTGTGCTCCACTTTTAGTGCCTCGTCATTGGCGTCAGTGGGAGGAATAGCCCCCCCCCCACCATTGGCGTCAGTGGGAGAAATAGTCCCCCCCACCATTGGCGTCAGTGGGAGGAATAGTCCCCCCCACCATTGGCGTCAGTGGGAGGAATAGCCCCCCCCACCATTGGCGTCAGTGGGAGGAATAGCCCCCCCCCCCCCACCATTGGCGTCAGTGGGAGGAATAGTCCCCCCCACCATTAGCGTCAGTGGGAGGAATAGTCCCCCCCACCATTGGCGTCAGTGGGAGGAATAGCCCCCCCCCCACCATTGGCGTCAGTGGGAGGAATAGTCCCCCCCCCCCATTGGCGTCAGTGGGAGGAATAGTCCCCCCCACCATTGGCGTCAGTGGGAGGAATAGCCCCCCCCCCCCACCATTGGCGTCAGTGGGAGGAATAGTCCCCCCCCCATTGGCGTCAGTGGGAGGAATAGTCCCCCCCACCATTGGCGTCAGTGGGAGGAATAGCCCCCCCCCCCACCATTGGCGTCAGTGGGAGGAATAGTCCCCCCCCCACCATTGGCGTCAGTGGGAGGAATAGCCCCCCCCCCACCATTGGCGTCAGTGGGAGAAATAGCTCCCCCCCCATCATTGGTATCGATGGGAGGAATATCATTGGTGTCAGTGGGAGGATTAGTGCCCCGTCATTGGTGTCAGAGGGAAGATTAGTGCCCCACCATTGGTATCAATGGGGGGGGGGGTTAGTGCCCCATCATTGGTGTCAGAGGGAGGATTAGTGCCCCACCGTTGGTACTAATGGGGGGGGAGGAAATGGTGCCCCATCATTGGTGTCAGAGGGAGGATTAGTGCCACACCGTTGGTACTAATGGGGGGGGGATTAGTGCCCCATAATTGGTGTCAGAGGGGGGATTAGTGCCCCACCGTTGGTACTAATGGGGGGGGGGGAAATGGTGCCCCATCATTTGTGTCAGAGGGAGGATTAGTACCCCACCATTGGTACTAATGGGGGGGGGGGATTAGTGCCTCATCATTGTTGTCAGAGGGAGGATTAGTGCACCACCGTTGGTACTAATGGGGGGGGGATTAGTTAGTGCCTCATCATTAGTGTCAGAGGGAGGATTAGTGCCCCACCGTTGGTACTAATGGGGGGGGGGGGATTGCGCCCCATCATTGGTGTCAGAGGGAGGATTAGTGCACCACCGTTGGTACCAATTGGGGGGATTAGTGCCCCATTGTTGGTACCATTGGGAGGCATAGTGCCTCACTGATGTGATTTCAATGTACAAATACCGTACTGGTGACCCCACAATAGGGATAAAACATTTCCCGCGAAAGGGAATTTAAAAAGACACGCGCCCATTCACTAAAATTGGAACGTAAACAGCGTAGAGGGTTCTTTACTGTAAGAGCGGGAAGGATGTGGAATTCCCTTTCACAGGCGGTGGTCTCAGAGGGGAGCGTCAATAGTTTCAGAAAACTATTAGATAAGCACCTGAATGACCACAACATCCAGGGATATACAATGTAATGCTGACATATAATCACACACATAGGATGGACTTGTGTCTTTTTTTTTTTCTACCTCACTAACTATGTTGGTACCGGTGGGAGGAATGGTGCCCCATCGTTGGTACCAGTGTGGAGGAATAGTGTTCCATTATTGGTTAAAGGACTAGTTCCCCATTATCAGTGGCAGGAACTATGCCCACAGTTGCTGACAGTGGAGGGATTAATGCCCCAAGGGCCAGATTAAAGCAAAGAGCCCCATCCAGCCCCCGGGCTGAAGTTTGGTATATTTCCCGGTACCCGGCTCCCGTATTCTAACCTTATTTGGCACAGATGGCATCGCTGATTTGCCACTTAGAGCGGCACATATGATTGGCTAATCTTTTCTTCCAGCTCTGCAGAAACGTCCCGAGGACATCAACCGCCGTTCTGCTGACATGTGGAGCTTTGCGGTCCTTCTCTGGGAGCTGGTGACCCGAGAGGTGCCCTTTGCCGATCTCTCCAACATGGAGATTGGGATGAAGGTAAGTGATTGTCTTCCAGGGTGGTGCAGCTCTCAAGCCTCGTACACACGACCGCTTTTCCCGTCGGGAAAACTACCATGAGAGCTTTTGGCCGAGAAAACCGTCCGTGTGCCCCGGATTCAGCTAGATTTGAGCATTTATTACGGAGGCGCAGGGCAACGATTTTGCCCTGCGCCCCCGCAATTTTTTTGCGCTGCCCTCGATCCACGGAGCAGAAGCTCCGTAAATTGCGCGGGCGCGCCCGGCAAAATGCCCGGCGCAAGCGCGCGCAATTTAAATGATCCCGTAGGGGGCGGCGAATCATTTAAATTAGGCGCGTTCCCGCGCCGATCGTAGAGCGCATGCTCCTTCGGGAAACTTTCCCGACGTGCATTGCGGCAAATGACGTCGCAAGGACGTCATTTGCTTCAATGTGAACGTGAATGGCGTCCAGCGCCATTCACGAATCACTTACGCAAAGTACGTAAAATTCAAATTTCGCGACGGGGGAACGACGGGTATACGTAACATCGGCTGCGCCTGCTAATAGCAGGGGCAGCCTTACGCAAAAACCGCCCTACGGAAACGACGTAAATTGCGTACGCAGGGCTCGCGCAATGTTGTGAATCGGTGTTAGTATGCAATTTGCATACTATACGCTGAGCACAACGGGAACGCCACCTAGCGTCCACCGCAAGAATGCAGCCTAAGATATGCGGGCATAAGAGCCTTATGCCGCGCAGATCTTAGGCTGCAGTCGGCGTAACGAGGTTCCTGAATCAGGAGCACTCGTTACGCCGGGACAAGTAAGCAATTGCGCTGTGTAACCTATGGTTACAGAGGCGCAATTGCTTCTTGAATCCACCCCCGTGTGTATGCTCCATTGCAGTTTTCCCGGAAGGAAAACTGCCGGGGGGAAAAAAACAGAACAGCTCTCTTTTTTTTTTTCACCAGGATTCCCGCCGTTTTTAACCACTTAAGACTCGAACCAAAATGCAGCTAAAGGACCTGGCCAGGTTTTGCGATTCGGCGCTGCGTCGCTTTAACTGACAATTGCTCGGTCGTGCGACGTGGCTCCCAAACAAAATTGGCGTCCTTTTTTTTTTTCCCACAAATGGAGCTTTATTTTGGTGGTATTTGATCACCTCTGCGGTTTTTAATTTTTTTGCGCTATAAACAAAAATAGAGCGACATTTTAAAAAAAAAATATTTTTGCTATAATAAATATCCCCCAAAAATATATAAAAAAAGTTTTTTCCTCAGTTTAGGCCGATACGTATTCTTCTACCTATTTTTGGTAAAAAAAATCGCAATAAGCGTTTATCGGTTGGTTTGCGCAAAATTTATAGCGTTTACAAAATAGGGGATAGTTTTATTGCATTTTTATAATTTTTTTTTTTTACTACTAATGGCGGCGATCAGCAATTTTTTTTTCGTGACTGCGACATTATGGCGGACACTTCAGACAATTTTGACACATTTTTGGGACCATTGTCTTTTTCACAGAAAAAAATGCATTGGCCCGGATTCACGTAGAAGCGCGAATCTTTGTGCGGGCGTAACGTATCCTATTTACGTTACGCCTCCACAACTTTGACAGGCAAGTGCCGTATTCTCAAACCAAAGTTGCGGCGGCGTAGCGTAAATAGGCCGGCGTAAGCCCGCCTAATTCAAATGTGGTAGATGTGGGCGTGTGTTATGTAAATTTAATGTGACCCCACGTAAATGACGCTTTTTACGAATGGCGCAGGCACCGTCCGTGAAAGTATCCCAGTGCGCATGCTCCAAATTAACCCGCAAGAAGCCAATGCTTTCGACGTGAACGTAAATGACGCCCAGCCCTTTTCGCGAACGACTTACGCAAACAACGTAAAATTTTCAAAATTCGACGCGGGAACGACGTCCATACTTAACATTGGTACGCGTCATCTAGCAGGGGTAACTTTACGTCGGGAAAAGCCTAACGTAAACGGCATATCTGTACTGCGTCAACCGGGCGTACGTTCGTGAATTGGCGTATCTAGCTGATTTACATATTTCTAGGCGTAAATCAGCGTACACGCCCCTAGCGGCCAGCGTAAATATGCAGTTAAGATCCCACGGCGTAAGAGACTTAAGCCGGTCGGATCGAATACAAATCTATGCGTAACTGATTCTGAGAATCAGGTGCATAGATACGACGGCTCGGACTCAGAGTTACGCCGGCGTATCTGGAGATACGCCGGCGTAACTCGTACGAGAATCCGGGCCATTGTTTATTGTGGAAATGACAGTTGCAGTTTGGGAGTTAACAACAAGGGGGCGCTGAAGGGGTTATGTGTGACCTCGCGTGTGTTTACAACTGTAGGGGGGTGTGGCTGTAGGTGTGACGTCATCGATTGTGATTCCCTATATAAGGGAACACACGATTTATGACGCCGCCACAGTGAAGAATGGGGAAGCTGTGTTTACATACAGCTCTCCCCGGTCTTCAGCTCCGGGGACCGATCGCGGGACTCCAGCGGCAATCGGATCCCGCGACCTACGGCTGGGCAATAGCACGTGCATGTGCCCAGCCGTGCCATTCTGCCGACGTATATGTGCAGGAGGCGGTCCTTAACCACTTCCGGACCGCCGCATGTACATTTACGTCGGCAGAATGGCACGGACAGGCACATCCACGTACCTCTACGTGCCTGCCTAGACGTGGGTCGGGGGTCCGATCGGGACCCCCCCCCCCCCCCCCCCCCGGTACTTGCGGCTTCAGGAGCGATCTGGGACGACGGCGCGGCTATTCGTTTCCCTCGCGATCGCTCCTCGGAGCTGAAGAACGGGGAGAGCCGTATGTAAACACGGCTTCCCCGTGCTTCACTGTGGCGGCGTATCGATCGTGTGATCCCTTTTATAGGGAGACTCGATTGATGACGTCAGACCTACAGCCACACCCCCCTACAGTTGTAAACACACACTAGGTGAACACCAACTCCTACAGCGCCCCCTGTGGTTAACTCCCAAACTGCAACTGTCATTTTCACAATAAACAATGCAATTTAAATGCATTTTTTGCTGTGAAAATGACAATGGTCCCAAAAATGTGTCAAAATTGTCCGAAGTGTCCGCCATAATGTCGCAGTCACGAAAAAAATCGCCGATCCCCTATTTTGTAAACGCTATAAATTTTGCGCAAACCAATCGATAAACGCTTTTTTTTTTTTTTTTTTACCAAAAATAGGTAGAAGAATACGTATCGGCCTGAGGGCAAAAAAATTTTTTAAATATGTTTTTGTATATTTATTATAGCAAAAAGTAAAAAATATTGCATTTTTTTCAAAATTGTCGCTCTATTTTTGTTTATAGCGCAAAAAATAAAAACCGCAGATGTGATCAAATACCACCAAAAGAAAGCTCTATTTGTGGGGCAAAAAGGACGCTAATTTGTTTGGGAGCGACGTCGCACGACCGTGCAATTGTCTGTTAAAGCGACGCAGTGCCGAATTGTAAAAACCCCTTGGGTCATTTAGCAGCATATTGGTACGGTCCTTAAGTGGTTAACCCATCAGTTTTCCTATGGGAAACACTGCGATGAAGCATACACACGGCCGGGATTCCCGACCAAAGCTCCCATGGCAGTTTTCCTGTTGGGAAACCCCGTCGTGTGTAGGGGGGAAAAGTTACCGAGCAGGTTCTCGGTTTTCCCGGCGGTAACAAGTCAGCCGGGAAACCTGTACCCGTGTGTACGAGGCTTCGGGGTGTCGGTGGGCATTTGCACATGTTTATAACAAACCTCTTGTGCTTTTAGGTGTCTTTGGAAGGCCTGCGCCCCACCATTCCCCCTGGCATCTCTCCACATATCTGTAAACTAATGAAGATCTGTATGAATGAGGATCCTGCCAAGAGGCCAAAGTTTGACATGATCGTTCCCATCCTAGAGAAGATGCAAGATAAATAAAAGCCTCCAACATTTTTTTTATTTTTTATTTTTTTCCCCCACCTTGACTTTGCTACACCATCACTATTGCTGTCCAACTGTTCAGAGAATCGGTCTCACCGCTACGCTGGCACCGGGCGCCCAGCCCCGACGGCTGCATCAGTTACCAAGTGCCTTCTGGCGTGAGAAATGGGAGGAAGCCATATACTGATTACGCTCATAGAGCTGTGTGTACTGCGCAGTGTTACTGTAATCCACATGTATCCCAGCGTTACATTTCATAAGGGGGTTCTAAGTCTGGGACAACTTGCAGGGCATAGGGACCTTGGTTTCTGCACTGGGGGGGGAGGGGATGTTTGTCCATGACATTTCGTAAAATAAAATAGATTTTTGGCTATGAGCCATATTGATGCCACATTAGTGCGAACAGATTGCCGCGGAAGGTGAGCGTTCTTTTGGTTCAAACTGTTGGAAATTAATAAAACATAGGTGTGCGCAGCCTATTGCGTTAGGGTGTGCACCCCAAAGCTCAAACACACACTACCGATCGCTCACTTGGGTAGATTCACAAAGAGTTGGGCCGGCTTATCTACAGATAAGCCGGCCTAAGGCTGCATTCACACCTGAGCGTTTTGTCGCCTGAAGCGCGACGCTCCAAAACGCTAGAGGGGAAAAAATACATTATTCTCAATGGAGATGGTTCACATCTCCACTACAAAACGCCTGACGCCGAACGCCTGAAGCTCAAACAAGTTCCGGACCCTTTTTTGTCGCGCAAATCGGGCGGTTTGGGCGTTCTTGAGCGTTTGTATTTCCCATAGAAAGTAATGGAAACGCTCGATTTCAAGCGACTAGCGCGACAACGAGCGTTTGCTACGGGCGTTTTGTCGCTTTCATCAATAGAACATTTCACCCAGGCAGAAGATAAAAAAAAAATCTACAAACATAGCAACAAGTGATGAAAAGATGATCATTTGGCTAAAATAAAAAACGTCGAAGTACAAAAACGCCGGACGACGCTGTATGCAAACACGCATGAATACGCGCAACAAAACGCCCGAAAAAACGACCAAACAAGCTACGCTCAGGTGTGAATGCAGCCTGACTCTGAATCTAAGTCGGCCTATGTTTAAGTATATTCTCAAACAGAGATACACTTAAACATACCTAAGCCATTCTATCTTAGGCTGCAATGTTTCTTTTGGCCGCTAGATGGCGCTGCCATTGCGGCCGGCCTAGATTACGTAAATGAGGGCCTACGCCGATTCCCGAGCGTACGCCGGGCCTACACCGCCGAGTTAACGTCGTTTGCGTACGCGATAGGCCGCCTAAAGTTATTCCACCTAGGTGGAATAACAATGTTAAAGCGGTGGTTCCCCTAAAAATAAACTTTTAACATTGCTTTTCCCAAATTCGGCTTCTTTCGGCATCTCGTGACGCGATGTATGCGTCGGTCGGATGCCTGTCCATCAATTAGGAACGCCCACCGCCAGCATCGTACCCGGAAGTGGCGGTGGGAACGAATATAACAAACGGTACGTACGGACGTTTTTTTTTTTTAATAAAACCGGCCGATTCTAATCGTAATTAATTTGGGAAAAGCAATGTTAAAAGTTTATTTTTAGGGGAACCACCGCTTTAAGTATGGCCGCCGTTCCCGCCGCGAGGTTCGAATTTGTTTACGTCGCTTGCGCAAGTCGTCCGCCAATCGGGATTTACGTCGTTTACGTACGCGTCGAAATCAATAGGCCCGTACGGCCTACTTAGCCGCAATGCGCGCTGGGAAATGTAGTCGCCCGGCGCATGCGCAGTGTAAAAAAACGTGAGATCAAACCTCATTTCAATAATACACGCCCCCCCTCCCAGTCATTTGAATTAGGCGCGCTTACGCCCGCTCGTTTTAGGCTGCATTCACATCTATGCGTACGCGGCGTATTTTGCCGCGAGTGTGAAACTTTTTTTTTTTTAGATTCTTCCCATTGCTGTCAATGGGCGAACGCCAATGTCGCCTGAAAAAAAGGGCCAGGGGCTTTTTTTCAGGCGACAGGCGTTCGGCGTCTATGAGATGTGAACCATCTCCATAGACAGCAATGGGAATTCTCCCCTCTAGCGGCAGAAGCGTCCGGCGCCGGGCGTTTTGTTGCATAGATGTGAATGGAGCCTTAGGCTACGCCGCCTAAAATTTGAAGGTAAGTGGTTTGAGAATCACTTTTAACCTAAATAATTTAAGGCGGTGTAGCCTAAAAAGAGTAGGCTAGGCCGTCCTAATTTTAGGCGCCCGTACGTGAATCTACCCCCATTGTGTTCATTCAGAAAGGAAAGGGGTCGGTAAATTACATATTTACCGACCCGCTTCCCCCGTTCATCCTAAAACATCCCGCAGCGTCAGCTGCCGGGGGAAGAGCGGAGGGAAGCCAGCAGCAGCGCCGGGGGGACACGAGGGCAGTAGGGGGAATCTATGCTGCACAGGGTGATTGGGGTGTGCCTGGGCACCCTGTGCGCACGCCTATGAAAACGTATATAAATTATCACTGTAGATCGGGGATATGCAATTAGCGAACCTCCAGCTGTTGCAGAACTACAAGTCCCATGAGGCATAGCAAGACTCTGACAGCCACAAGCATGGCACCCAGAGGCAAAGCATGATGGGACTTGTAGTTTTGCAACAGCTGGAGGTCCGCTAATTGCATATCCCTGCTGTAGATGCTCAGAGGGCCTGGACTGCATTTCAGTGTAGTAAGATATTGTCCAGATATTTCAGTGTTTTATTCCCCGTGGGGTTATATTTTATGCCAAAAAACATGCTTGAAGTGGGAACAGTCCATTATATTTCAGAGGTTTTGCGGTTCTTGGACAGGGAAGGGACACACAAGCTGTACACAGGTCTTATTTTATGTTACTAAAGCGCATGATAGACATTCTCTTTGCCTGACCGTGTCTACTACATGTCACACTGCTCTTTGGGTACCGCCCCCGAGGAGCTGAGGAATGTGCCTTTTTTTTGAATTCCTGGTGCTTGGTCATGTGCCTGAGGCAACGTATTGTGTTGTATTACCCCCCTCAATTCATATTGTGCCGCCACACCTTTTATATAGCAAGTGCTCTGCCCATGTATAAATATGTATGTGTATATATATTATAATATCACAGTGTATCACTATAATAACATGTATTATATGTCAGGGGGGACGGTGGAGAACTGGTGCTTGGATCTGCTCCCCACCCCTGAGGTCCTTCTGTCATTACAGCAGGAGGAGAGAAATGTATTTTTATATATATATAAATTAACCTTTGCGCACCTTGTGAAAGCTTAATAAATATTATTCTAGATTCTCGAGTCTGGCTGCGCTTCTTTATACAGAGTTTGAAGATGATCGCAAGAGCGTCACATTGGGTGGTGGGATGTCACGCTACTTCTCATTTTTTAACGGGACTGACTCATCGTCGGATGCTCCTTATCTGTTTCCTGACAGGAAAGCCTGACAAGCCTTGTCTCTTCTGTAGCAGTGATGACCGCACTGAGAGGAACCACAAGTGTTACCAAACGCATGCTAAAGCCTGTACTGAGAAGAATGCAGAGGCTGTCAACAAATTCGAGTCATAAGTGTCTAGCTCATGGGTCTTCAAACTACGGCCCTCCAGTTGTTCAGGAACTACAATTCCCATCATGCCTAGTAGGGTTGTCCTGATACCAGTATCGGGACCGATACCGAGTATTTGCGGGAGTACTTGTACTCGCGCAAATACCCCCGATACCTAAATAGAATACTCCCCCCCCGCTGCATCGAAAGCCGCCGGATGGGTTAAACGGCGTGCGGGAACATTACAGCTATTCAAATGAAAGCTGTGGTGTTCCCGCGCGTATAGACACTCCCCCTTGCTCGGGATTGAATGGGTGATCGTGATCTGTCCAATCCCGAGCAAGGGGGAGTGTCTATACGCGCGGGCAAAACAGCTATTCAAATGAATGCTGTGATTTTCTCCATGCGGCTTTCGGCGGCAAAGGTATGGGGGAAATGGCTGGAGGGACATGGCTGCATATGTGAGGGACGTGGCTAGAGGGACACGGCTGCATATGTGAGGGACGTGGCTAGAGGGACACGGCTGCATATGTGAGGGACGTGGCTAGAGGGGCACGGCTGCATATGTGAGGGACGTGGCTAGAGGGGCACGGCTGCATATGTGAGGGACGTGGCTAGAGGGGCACGGCTGCATATGTGAGGGACGTGGCTAGAGGGGCACGGCTGCATATGTGAGGGACGTGGCTAGAGGGACACGGCTGCATATGTGAGGGACGTGGCTAGAGGGACACGGCTGCATATGTGAGGGACGTGGCTAGAGGGACACGGCTGCATATGTGAGGGACGTGGCTAGAGGGGCACGGCTGCATATGTGAGGGACGTGGCTAGAGGGACACGGCTGCATATGTGAGGGACGTGGCTAGAGGGGCACGGCTGCATATGTGAGGGACGTGGCTAGAGGGGCACGGCTGCATATGTGAGGGACGTGGCTAGAGGGGCACGGCTGCATATGTGAGGGACGTGGCTAGAGGGGCACGGCTGCATATGTGAGGGACGTGGCTAGAGGGGCACGGCTGCATATGTGAGGGACGTGGCTAGAGGGGCACGGCTGCATATGTGAGGGACGTGGCTAGAGGGGCACGGCTGCATATGTGAGGGACGTGGCTAGAGGGGCACGGCTGCATATGTGAGGGACGTGGCTAGAGGGACACGGCTGCATATGTGAGGGACATGGCTGCATAGGCGCGTCACCAATTTTCCGTAAATAGGCCGACCTGCGAGTCGGCTCTATATGGCGCCTGCGCAGTCAGCTCTACACGGCAGGCGCAGGCACCGTATAGCGCCAACTCGCATGTCGGCTATTTATGGAAAACTGGTGACGCGCTTTATGCGCCATGGGAAGATTTTCACCAATCATCTAAGCTTTCAATAGTTACGCCCAGTCCCGCGGGAATCAGAACCCGGAAGCCTGGGCGAAAATAACAATTAAACGGTATGTACGGAGAAAAAAAAAAATACTAGCATACTTTACATGTCGTTAGTATGCTGGATGTAATGTTAGAATTTTTTTCGTGACCGCAAAGTCTTGCTTTGCATTGAAAAAAGTCGTCTTCTTCTGATCCATACTGGAATTTTCTTACACAAGGATCTATTAAGTGAAAGAGGAGCTCCGGTCATATTTTGAAAAAGTTAGCAGCAGCTACAAAAACTGTAGCTGCTTACTTTTAATAATTAGACACTCACCTGGTTCCCGCTGTCTTTTAACGGGCCAGTTTCTTCGCCAAGCTTTGGCTGCCGGCACACCAAGTGTGGGCAGCCAGCTGTGACTGCTTACGGCTTCACAGCACCACCTGATTGGTCCCGCAGATTTCTGGGCCCTGTACCATGTCGCAGAAGACTGCGGGGGAAGAAAGGGGCAAAAACGGCCACTGGAAGTGGGGGAGCGGTACCTATAAAAAAAAAAAAAAACCTGATGCCGCGTACACACGATCATTTTTCAGCATGTCGAAAAAACATTTTCCCAACTTCATCATTAAAACGATGTTGCCCACACACCATCGTTTTAAAAAAAATGATCTAGCAAAGTGCGGTGACATACGACGGCACTCTAAAGGGGAAGTTCTATTCGCCTTTGGGCTGCTTTTAGCTGATTCCTTGTTAGTAAAAGACGATTTGCGCTTTTCTGTCTGTTACAGCGTGATGAATGTGCTTACTCCATTATGAACGGTAGTTTTACCAGAACGAGCGCTCCCGTCTCATAACTTGCTTCTGAGCATGCGCAGGTTTTTTACGTCCTTTTAGCCCACACACACAATCATTTTTTACAACCCGAAAAACGACATTGTTCAAAACGGCGTTAAAAAAAATGCAGCATGTTCGATTTTTTTTTGTCATTTTTCAGAACCTGAAAAATGATGTGAAGCCCACACACGATCATTTTAAATGACGTTTTTTTCATGGCGAACACTCGCAGTACACTCGGCTAGGCACGCATAAAGGCTAGGAGGCGGCACAGGGCGTGACCGCGAGCGTGGCCGAGCCTAGCCGAGTGTATTGCGCTCAGTATATGTCGGCGGCAGCGCTCAAAGACCGCGCGGATCGGCGTATAACGCGCACCCACGATATTCACGATTTTAAGGGGAAAAAAGTGCGCACTATACGCCGATAAATACGGTATTCTTCCCACTGACCACTAATGTAAAATTGGGTCCTTCTACTGACCACCAGTTTATGCCGTTCTTCACAGGCCCTCAGTGTAAGAAGCCTTTGTCTGACCACCAACATAAGGAGCATTCTTCCCACAGACGACCAGTTTAATGGGGCCCTTCTCCCAATGACCACCAATCTAAAAAGAGGCCCTTTTTCCACAAGAAGCATTCTTTTCACTGACCCCCAGTTTAACGGGGTCCTTTCCCCCACTAACCAGCAGCACAAGGAGGCCCTTGTTCCAATGACCACCAGTGTAAAGGGACCCTTCTCACCAGGGGTGGACTGACAACTCACGGGGGCCCCCGGGCTTACAGATGGCCTCCACGCCAGGAGGCATTGCATAGGCAGGGCAGCTAAAATCTCAGGATTTTCACATCAAAAGCATGTTGGTTTTGGACATATCAGGGACAGATGTAAAAAAAAAAAACCTGATTTTTACATACTGTCCCTGGTTTTACTGAGCCTGGCATTCCTGATGGGGCCCCATGCCACTAGGGGGCCCCATCAGGGTTGCCAGGCTCAATAAAACCAGGGACAGATGTAAAAAAAAACACAGATTTTTACATACTGTCCCTGGTTTTATTGAGCCTGGCAACCCTGATGGGGCCCCCTAGTGGCATGGGGCCCTCGGGCAGTACCCGAGAGTGCCAATGGTCAGTAGTCCGCCCCTGCTTCTCACAATGACTGGAATCTAAGGGACCCTTCTTCACATCAATGTAAGGTAGCATTTCAAAGACCTCCACTGTAAAGGGGCACCTTTCCAATGGCTGTCAATATAAGGGGCATTTCTCCACTTGTATCCAATATGAGAGGGAGCTCTACACATTTTCAATGTCTGCACTTTCATTTTTAACAATTTTATTTGTTTCAGTAATATTGCTGAAAATACCGTATTTATCGGCGTATACCGCGCACTATTTTGCCCTGAAAATCAGGGAAAAATCGTGGGTGCGCGATATACGCCGATACCCGCTTTCCCGCCACGAGTTTTGAATACTGCGCCGGCATATACCGAGCGCAGTACACTCGTGTAACTTCGGGCAGTCTCGCCGCCTCTCGCACTGACGTCCTGAGCTTACAGGACGTCAGCGCGACAGTTGCCGAGCCTGCCCGACGTTACACGAGTGTACTGCGCTCGGTATATGCCGGCGCAGTATTCAAAACTCGTGGCGGGAAACGAGCGGGGAGGACGCGAGGACGCCGGACCCGCCGAAGACGGACGCCCGACCCGCCGAAGACGGACGCCCGACCCGCCGAAGAGGACACCCGAAGCCGCAGAAGGACGCCGGACCCGACGAGGCCGCCGATGAACGCCGCGCAAGACACCAAAACTGTAAGTACAAAAAAACTTTTTTTCCACAGGAATTCGGGCCACTTTGGGGGTGCGCGGTATACGCGGGAGCGCGTTATACCGCGATAAATACGGTAAATGTTGTCGCATAGAGAAACCCAGGGTGTCAAATGGGCCAATTACACCAAAATCTTTATTCTACATGCGCATCCTAAAACTACCATGCCCACAGAGTGACAACGCCGCTATGCGATTTCACTGCAGACATAACAGCGTTGTCACCCTATTACAGGAAGAAGAAAAAAAAAATAACAAGCCCATTGGCAGGAGCAGCAGGTAAAACCTATGTTACAGGGGAAACTCGGTCTGCAGCGTATAGTACGCCATGTTTTATTTTTTGCATTGTTACACTTTAAAAAGCAACACTTCAGAATTGTAACAAAGAAAATCTTTATTAAAATCAAAAATAACCTCAAAAAGCAAACAAAATGTATTCTTGACTCCTCCCCCCCGTGTGCCCAGAGTTCCTCGCGTTTCTTCTTACGGCCATCTGATGATTTGCCCGTCTTCTCCATAAATAAGAAGTTTCATAGCTCCTCCCTGTGCGTTCTCAGTTGGGTGGGAACCGGTAGTCAGGAAATAAGTCTGGGGTACAGACACCCCAATATTCTTTCCCTACACAGATTACATTTGTTGTAGTGGTGAGATGGATGAAGGGTGGTTTTCCCATTGTTTGAACTTTAATTGCACTTGACTTTGGACTTCTATATCATCTAAATTATACTTTATACTCCCTGAGATGACTCTGTGTCCGGGCATGTCCCCGGCATAGTCACAGTAAAGGCAGCACATTGTGCATCGGTTCCCTGAGATAAATAATGGGAAGGAATAGGTTAACAGGAGGGTTATTGGTTTAAGTATCCACTTATCAATGTGTTACTTGGGCCTAGATATCTCAGGAAGGGTCAATTCATAGGAACAAAAAGGTGTCCAGGAGCAAGAGTAGGCAATATAGTCTAGATCAGGGGTCGGCAATCATTAGGTGTCAGTTTATATGTATTAGGCAACTGACATGCCAGTGAATAATAGCATATTGTAGGCCTCCAATCAGCCCCACTTTCTGCACCTTCACATTTCAGACCAGCCCCCCGATTCCTGCACCCTCAGAACTCTGATTGCTGCCCCCCCCTGATTCTTGCACCTTCAGAACTCTGCCCCCCCCCCCCCGATTCTTGCACCTTCAGAACTCTGCCCCCCCCGATTCTCGCACCTTCAGAACTCTGCCACCCCCCGATTCTCGCACCTTCAGAACTCTGCCCCCCCCCCCCGATTCTCGCACCTTCAGAACTCTGCCCCCCCCGATTCTCGCACCTTCAGAACTCTGCCACCCCCCCGATTCTTGCACCTTCAGAACTCCGATTGCCGCTGCCCCCCCATTCCTGCACCTTCAGAACTCTGAT
This sequence comes from Rana temporaria, assembly GCF_905171775.1. NCBI lineage: Eukaryota > Metazoa > Chordata > Amphibia > Anura > Ranidae > Rana > Rana temporaria. The sequence continues at coordinate 17,235,123 of NC_053490.1, forward strand.
CGGCCCCCGATTCCTGCAACCTTCAGAACTCTGATCGGCCCCCGATTCCTGCACCTTCAGAACTCTGATCGGCCCCCCGATTCCTGCACCTTCAGAACTCTGATCGGCCCCCCCGATTCCTGCACCTTCAGAACTCTGATCGGCCCCCCGATTCCTGCAACCTTCAGAACTCTGATCGGCCCCCCGATTCCTGCAACCTTCAGAACTCTGATCGGCCCCCGATTCCTGCAACCTTCAGAACTCTGATCGGCCCCCCCGATTCCTGCACCTTCAGAACTCTGATCGGCCCCCCGATTCCTGCAACCTTCAGAACTCTGATCGGCCCCCGATTCCTGCACCTTCAGAACTCTGATCGGCCCCCGATTCCTGCACCTTCAGAACTCTGATCGGCCCCCCGATTCCTGCAACCTTCAGAACTCTGATCGGCCCCCCGATTCCTGCAACCTTCAGAACTCTGATCGGCCCCCGATTCCTGCAACCTTCAGAACTCTGATCGGCCCCCCCGATTCCTGCACCTTCAGAACTCTGATCGGCCCCCCCGATTCCTGCAACCTTCAGAACTCTGATCGGCCCCCGATTCCTGCACCTTCAGAACTCTGATCGGCCCCCGATTCCTGCACCTTCAGAACTCTGATCAGCCCCCGATTCCTGCACCTTCAGAACTCTGATCGGCCCCCGATTCCTGCACCTTCAAAACTCTGATCAGCCCCCGATTCCTGCACCTTCAGAACTCTGATCGGCCCCCGATTCCTGCAACCTTCAGAACTCTGATCGGCCCCCGATTCCTGCACCTTCAGAACTCTGATCGGCCCCCGATTCCTGCAACCTTTCGAACTCTGATCGGCCCCCGATTCCTGCAACCTTCAGAACTCTGATCGGCCCCCGATTCCTGCAACCTTCAGAACTCTGATCGGCCCCCGATTCCTGCAACCTTCAGAACTCTGATCGGCCCCCGATTCCTGCACCTTCAGAACTCTGATCGGCCCCCGATTCCTGCAACCTTCAGAACTCTGATCGGCCCCCGATTCCTGCACCTTCAGAACTCTGATCGGCCCCCCGATTCCTGCACCTTCAGAACTCTGATCGGCCCCCCGATTCCTGCACCTTCAGAACTCTGATCGGCCCCCCGATTCCTGCAACCTTCAGAACTCTGATCGGCCCCCGATTCCTGCAACCTTCAGAACTCTGATCGGCCCCCCCGATTCCTGCACCTTCAGAACTCTGATCGGCCCCCGATTCCTGCACCTTCAGAACTCTGATCGGCCCCCGATTCCTGCACCTTCAGAACTCTGATCGGCCCCCGATTCCTGCAACCTTCAGAACTCTGATCGGCCCCCGATTCCTGCAACCTTCAGAACTCTGATCGGCCCCCCCGATTCCTGCAACCTTCAGAACTCTGATCGGCCCCCCCCCGATTCCTGCAACCTTCAGAACTCTGATCGGCCCCCCCGATTCCTGCAACCTTCAGAACTCTGATCGGCCCCCCCGATTCCTGCAACCTTCAGAACTCTGATCGGCCCCCCCGATTCCTGCAACCTTCAGAACTCTGATCGGCCCCCGATTCCTGCACCTTCAGAACTCTGATCGGCCCCCGATTCCTGCAACCTTCAGAACTCTGATCGGCCCCCGATTCCTGCACCTTCAGAACTCTGATCGGCCCCCGATTCCTGCAACCTTCAGAACTCTGATTGGCCCCCGATTCCTGCACCTTCAGAACTCTGATCGGCCCCCGATTCCTGCAACCTTCAGAACTCTGATCGGCCCCCGATTCCTGCACCTTCAGAACTCTGATCGGCCCCCGATTCCTGCACCTTCAGAATTCTGATCGGCCCCCCGATTGCTGCACCTTCAGAACTCTGATCGCCCCCCGATTCCTGCAACCTTCAGAACTCTGATCGGCCCCCGATTCCTGCACCTTCAGAACTCTGATCGCCCCCCGATTCCTGCAACCTTCAGAACTCTGATCGCCCCCCCGATTCCTGCACCTTCAGAACTCTGGTCGGCCCCCGATTCCTGCACCTTCAGAACTCTGATCGGTCCCCGATTCCTGCAACCTTCAGAACTCTGATCGGCCCCCGATTCCTGCAACCTTCAGAACTCTGATCGCCCCCCGATTCCTGCAACCTTCAGAACTCTGATCGGCCCCCCCGATTCCTGCACCTTCAGAACTCTGATCGGCCCCCGATTGCTGCACCTTCAGAACTCTGATCGGCCCCCGATTGCTGCACCTTCAGAACTCTGATCGGCCCCCCGATTCCTGCACCTTCAGAACTCTGATCGGCCCCCGATGACTGCACCTTCAGAACTCTGATCGGCCCCCCCGATTCCTGCACCTTCAGAACTCTGATCGCCCCCCGATGACTGCACCCACAAACCTCCATTCTGCACTTTCCCACCTCAGATCCTCCCCAGTTTCTACACCTTTCCACCTCAGATAACCCCAAATCTTGCACCTTAAGAACTCTGATCAGCCCAGATTGCTGCACCTTCAGACCCCCAACCCGTCCTGATACCTGAACCTTTGGACATCATATCGACCCCAATTCTTGCACCCACAGACCTCAGATCATCCCCAATTCCTGCACCATTACACCCCAGGTCAACCCCAATTCTTGCACCATCAGGTCCCTAGATCAGCCCCGATTCCTGCACCTTTAGACCTCAGATCTGCCCCAATTCTTTTCCCTTCACACTTCAGATCACTTGCTGCAGCTAACAGTTCCACTAGTGGGAAAAGGTGGATAGGGGGAGTAGGTTTCTTCACAATACATCCACAGCCAAGTCTGCAATCATATTGAGAAGAGGGCTGGCATCTGAACTTTAGTGACATTAGATCTGTGATCAGCCATGGAGGTAGGTAGACTGCAGGACACAGAGGGGAAGGTCAGGCTTTATAGCTGACAGCTTACGGAGCTGTCAATTACAGCCTATTGGTGTATTTATAGGGGGCAGGGGCCCATTGAAGGATCCTCTGGTGCATCAGTCTGGGCCTGTAAGGATGCCCACTAAAAGTAACATTATTTGCCCACCTTGGACCCAGACTTTGGATTACCAATCCCTGGTCTATAAAATACACACAGTACCAGTCCACCACCTCCACACATAGGCCCGGATTCACGTAGCACTTACGCCAACGTATCTCGAGATACACCGCGTAAGTGCACATATGCGCCGTCGTATCTATGCGCCTGACTTTGAAAGCAAGATACGCCTGTAAATAGGCTTCATCCGACCGACGTAAGTTTCCTACGCCGTCGTATCGTGGGCGCATATTTACGCTGGCCGCAAGGGGCGCTCCCATTTATTTACGAATCGAATATGCAAATAAGTGAGATACGCCGATTCACGAATGTACTTGCGCCCGGTGCATTAATATACGTGGTTTACGCAAGTCGTACGTCCGGCGTAAAGTTACGACTCATAAAGCAGGTGTAAGTCAGCTGCATCAATGCAAATGGCTACACCAGGGAACACAGCCGTCGTTATTTACGTAGTACGTGAATAGGGCTGGGCGTAGGTTACGTTCACGTCGTAGGCAGTGATTCAACGTATCTTAGGGAGTATTTGACGTGATTCTAAGCATGCGCACTGGGATGCGTCCACGAGACGTTCGTTCGGCCCATCATTTGCATGGGGTCACGCTTCATTAAATGGATCACGCCCACTTCCACCTACTTTGAATTAGGCTGGCTTATGCCTACGAATTTACGTTACGCCGGCGCAACGTTGGGAGCATTTCCTTTGTGAATTCCATGCTTGCCTCTCTGCGTTGCGTCGGCGTAGCGTAAAAGAGATAGGCTACAGCGGCATATATATGCGCCGATGTATGTGAATCCGGGCCATAGTTCGTCAACCTGGTCAGAGCAAAAATTAGATTGTTTCAGTGCTGTACAACTGGCCATGGTGAAAGAACATCATCGCAGGACACTTCAAATTGCAATAGAAGACAATACAACAAACACACATTCATCATAAAATTGTCCATCGTGATTTCAGAGACTTGACAAAGTGCAGAGTCTTTAGAAGAGACAGCTTCCCATTTGTAACTGACAGTCACTACAAGGGAGCGGCGGTACTACAGCAAAGATTTCAGCAATTCAGGGTAGTTTGGGGTTCCCCATCCTGTTACCGGGTCCCAGCTTGGACCTGCACAAAATCCTTGTCCTAGAACAAGGTCATCGAAACAACCGACGTGACAGCCCTCCGTGACCTGCGGGGGAGACAGAGCAAGAAATTAGATATGTGCATTCCCGTTCGTACGAATTTTATTTTCGTACGAAAATGTTCATTTTCGTACCCGCAGAATAATGTGTACATACGAAAAAATTTAAGCACCAAAATACGAAAACGACGGGATTACGAATGAGTCGCAAAACGAACAACCGCAAATACGAACGAACGATCCGACGAAAATACGACAAAACGAAAACGGCAAAAGAACGAATATGACATCTATAACAAAAGACTTGCATTCTGTATTTTGTTTGAATCCTTGTTCTGTTCGTATTTTGATTTTCAGTCGTATGTTCATATGACATCTAACAAAAGATTTTCATTCTGTATTTTGTTTGAATCCTTTTTCTGTTTGTATGTTCATATGACGACATATAACAAAAGATTTGTATTCTGTATTCCTTTTTTCTGTTCGTAATTTGGTTTCAAAATACAGAATGCAAATCTTTTGTTATAGATGTCATTTTCGTTTTTTTGAATGGGCAGTGAGTGTAGTTAGTTAGTAAAGCAGCTTCTCTTTTGTGCTGAGTACAGTAGTACAGTAAAGCCAAATAAACTTTTCTGTGGATTTTCGTCTGAAGGGAGATCAGTTGGCCAGACTTTTGAACCCAAAAATGGTTTTCTGATGGAGTTTAAAAACGAACGAACGTTCGGTAAAACGATCGTTTTTATGTTTGTTGTTAAAAAAGTCTGACCAAGTGTATGGGGCTTAACAATAGTCAATATGGATGAGCCGCGTGTTGAAAGTGCCGCGAATCCCGCGATATATTTACGAAAGTACAAAATGACGAAAATTCACGAAAATTATTGTCTAACAAGTAACGAACATGAATTAAACAGAATAACGAACCATCCCGCATGTACGAAAATAAAACGGTAACCAAAATACGAAACGATCGGAATACGAAAAAATCGAGAGGGTCAAAGTTAGCCTACCCATAACATACACCAATGGGCGTTACTTACGTCAAACAGCGCCAGCGTTCCGTTCCCTTGTAGCTTATACAACGCCGGGTTTAGGAATCCCAGGGGCGATTTCCCTCGCTTTAAACGCTGGTCATTAATCAGAGAAAGAATACCACCAAACACCGGTGTGGAGGCCTGAAGATGAGGCAAGAAAAAAAAAAAGGGGGGGGGGGGTAACAAAAATTAACGCTGAACTTCTGCCATCCCTTGCACAGTTGTACCGGCTCCTCTCCTGTATTGAAACCACTTACTCATAACTTCATTGGACACTGTAAGGGAGCCCACCTATTTTCCTGGCCATTATCTAACCCCTTTCTACCCCAGCCTGGCTCCCAATAGAAAGACACCATGAAGAACAAATGCCCCCTTCACATCACCCCCAACAGTAGTGTCATCTGCCCCTCTTCACATCACCCCCAACAGCATACCTCCCAACATTTAATAAGTCCCATGCGGGACATCTTGTGTTGAGTGGGGGGGGGGGATTCAAGTTGTTGAGCGGGGGGGGGCGGGGATCCAAAGTTGTTAACCGGGGGGGGGGGTGGGTATCAGAGTTGTTGAGCGGGGGGCGCGGGGATCAGAGCTGTTGCGCGGGAAGGGGGTCTCCTACCTGTTCTGAATCCCTGCCAGCGCCATCCACCTGCCGCACTCCCTTCCACCACCACCACCATGGTCCGTAGTATTTCCCGCACTGTGATTGGGCGTATAGCTGTCATGTGCGGAGGCGGGCATTCTAGACGTTCGCAGACAGGCCAGCCCCACGACGCACATGACGCCAATACGCCCAATCACAGGCCAGGCTACGGACACCAAAACATGGCGGGGAAAATCAAACATGGAGGCCCCCGTAATGTCGCGCCCGGGGCCCTGTTTTGCGGGAATCTTGTCTAGCCCGCGGGGCCCCCGGGACACAGTTAGAATTCCGGGAGGATCCCGCGGAATCCGGGACGGTTGGGGGGTATGCCCAACAGTAGTGTCATCTGCCCCTCTTCACATCACCCTCCCTCCACATCATCCCCTCCACAGTAGTGTCATCTGCTCCCCTTCACATCACCCCCCACAGTAGTGTAATTTGCCCCTTCATATCACCCCCCCCCCACAGTAGTGTCATTTACTCCCCATTAGCCCCCCGCTCACAGTAATGTACTATGTCCCCCTTCACATCACCCCCCCACAGTAGTGTCATCTGCCCCCCTTCACATAAACCCCCTCCCTCATTGTAGTGTCCTACCACCACACCCCCCCCCCCCCCCAATAGCAGTGTACTCTGCCTCTGCTTCCCCCAAAGCTTTTTCCTCTGTCCATTTCTCATCACAACCCCCACCACACACTGTAGTGCCCTTGGTTCCCTTTACATCAAAAAAAGTTTGGGGATCCGGGTCCTGCTCCAGGGGACATGTATCAATGCAGTTTTTTCAGGAGCAGTGATTTTAATAATGCTTAAAGTGAAACAATAAAAAATGATATGTTCCTTTCAATATTGTGCCTGAGGGGTATCCTTAGTATGCATGTAAAGTAGAACATCTTTCCCATGTTCATAACAGTACCACAGCAAAATTTCATTTCTAAAGGAAATCGTCCCTCCCCCCGCAATATAAAAAAATGGGTTATCTGAGCATGCGACCTGGCAGGCCGCAGGAAAAGGTAAAAATAATGTCAGGAGACCGTTTTGGACAATTTCTTTCTTTCGCGGTGATCTACGCCAATTCCTGCGCCTATTCTGTTCTCCCCCGCTGTCTTCTGGGAGAGACACAGGTCCCAGAAGACAGCAGGGACGAGTGAGGAAGTGCAGCGCGACTCCCACATGCGCAGTACGGAACCAGAAAGTTCAAGGCTTCACTTCCTGATTCCCTTGCCGAGGATGGTGACAGCAGCAGCCGAGAACCGAGCAACAGATCGGCTTCGGCTGCCGACATCGCGGGCGCCCAGG